>NC_057804.1:287160045-287353917 GCF_018294505.1 Triticum aestivum | reverse complement strand
GCCCGTGCGTGGCCCCGCGCCCGCGCTGTCCCGTCGTGGTCACCGCCCCTCTTGGCTCCAGCGCGTGCGCACCGCACGCGCCCGTCCCCGACTTCTCCCTCGCGCGCCCGCTTGCTTCGGGCAACGCCCGCTGCGAACCACCCCCCCTGAGCTCTGTCCACGCCCGCGCTTCCCTGGAGCGCGCCGGCACCCGCGCTTGCCCTCACTGGCTACGGCCACCACCGAAGCCCCCTGCTACCCGTGCCTCCCGCTCGCCGGTCCGGTCCCCACTCCGGCCACCACCCGCGGCCTCCTCCCCGCGCTACCCCTCATCGCTGCGCCCCGCGGCCACCTCCGCTGCCTCCCTTGGCCGGCGCCTTGGCCGCCGACGCCCAGCCGCGTCGGGCCATGGCCTCTGCCTGCGGTCGGGTGCCCGTAGCGCCCGTTCGGGCCACCCCGCACCCGTCGCCCGTTATGCCCCAGGGCCTATGACATATGGGCCCACCCCAGAACGGTTTTATAAAAAAAAGAATTAAAAAATATATTAAATAAATAAATAATAGTTAAATTAATTAATTAATTAAGGAATTAATTAAGTTAATTAATCATAATTAGATTAACCTAATTAACTAATTAGTTTAATTAAACAGTAATTAGATTAGTTAAACATTAATTAGACTAAACAGTCAATGACAAACGGGACCCACATGTCAGGTTGACCAAGTCAACCGTGCGGACTGCTGACGTCAGCATGACATCATGCTGACGTCATAGATCCATTCTTTTTCGAATTAATTAATTAATTAATTAAATTCCAGAAATTAATAAAATCTTTAGTAAATCATATCTTTTAATCCGTAACTCGGATTTAAATAATTTCAACATGAAAGTTGCTCAGAACGACGAGACGATTCCGGATACGCAACCCGTTCGTCCGCCACACCCCCCTAACCTATCGAACTCGCAACTTTCCCCCTCCGGCTCCTCTGCCCAAAAACACGGAACCCCGGGAATACTTTCCCGGATATTTCCCCCCCTTCACCGGTATCACCTACTACTGCGTTAGGGCACACCGAACACCGCGTATTGCCTTGTTATATTTTGTGATGCTATGTTTGCTCTGTATTCATTATTTCTTCCCCCTCTTCTCTCCGGTAGACTACGAGACCGACGCTGCTACTGACCAGTTCGACTACGGAGTTGACGACCCCTCTCTCTCTTGCCAGAGCAACCAGGCAAGCCCCCCCTTTGATCACCAGATATCGCCTACTCTTCTATATACTGCTTGCATTAGAGTAGTGTAGCATGTTACTGCTTTCCGTTAATCCTATTCTGATGCATAGCCTGTCATTGCTGCTACAGTCATTGATACCTTACCCGCAATCCTAAATGCTTAGTATAGGATGCTAGTGTTCCATCAGTGGCCCTACACTCTTGTCCGTCTGCCATGCTATACTACAGGGCTGTGATCACTTCTGGAGGTGATCACGGGCATATACTATATACTTTACACAGTTACATTACCTGTGATACTGTTCGGAGAAGGGGGCTGAAGGGGCAGGTGGCTCCATCCAGGTAGTGGTGGGCCTGAGTTCCCGACGGCCCCCGACTGTTACTTTGTGGCGGAGCGACAGGGCAGGTTGAGACCACCTAGGAGACAGGTGGGCCTGGCCTTGTTCGGCATTCGCGGATACTTAACACGCTTAACGAGATCTTGGTATTTGATCTGAGTCTGGCTACTGGCCTATACGCACTAACCATCTACGCGGGAGTAGTTATGGGTATCCCGGCGTCGTGGTATCAGCCGAAGCACTTCAGACGTCAGCGACGGAGCGGCACGCGCCGGATTGGAACGTAAGCCTGCTCTTGTATTAAGGGGGCTAGTTCTGCTTCCGGCCGCCCTCGCAACGTGCAGGTGTGCTATGGGCGATGGGCCCAGACCCCTGTGCGCTTAGGTTTAGACCGGCGTGCTGGCCTCTCTGTTTTGCCTAGGTGGGGCTGCGACGTGTTGATCTTCCGAGGCCGGGCATGACCCAGGAAAGTGTGTCCGGCCAAATGGGATCGAGCGTGTTGGGCTATGTGGTGCACCCCTGCAGGGAAGTTAATCTATTCGAATAGCCGTGATCTTCGGTAACAGGACGACTTGGAGTTGTACCTTGACCTTATGACAACTAGAACCGGATACTTAATAAAACACACCCTTCCAAGTGCCAGATACAACCGGCGATCGCTCTCCCCCAGGGATACGAGGAGGGGATCGCCGGGTAGGATTATGCTATTTGGAGATGCTATTTGGAGATGCTATTTGGAGATGCTACTTGGAGATGGTACTTGGAGGACTTCAATCTACTCTCTTCTACTTGATGCAAGACGGAGGCTGCCAGAAGCGTAGTCTTCGACAGGATTAGCTATCCCCCTCTTATTCTGGCATTCTGCAGTTCAGTCCACTGATATGGCCTCCTTACACATATACCCATGCATATGTAGTGTAGTTCCTTGCTTGCGAGTACTTTGGATGAGTACTCACGGTTGCTTTCTCCCCCCCTTTTCCCCCTTTTCCTTTCTTTCTGGTTGTCGCAACCAGATGCTGGAGTCCAGGAGCCAGACGCCACCGTCGACGATGACCCCTACTACACCGGAGGTGCCTACTACTACGTGCAGCCCGCTGACGACGTCCAGGAGTAGTTAGGAGGATCCCAGGCAGGAGGCCTGCGCCTCTTTCGATCTGTAGCCCAGTTTGTGTTAGCCTTCTTAAGGCAAACTTGTTTAACTTATGTCTGTACTCAGATATTGTTGCTTCCACTGACTCGTCTATGATCGAGCACTTGTATTCGAGCCCTCGAGGCCCCTGGCTTGTATTATGATGCTTGTATGACTTATTTATGTTTTAGAGTTGTGTTATGATATCTTCCCGTGAGTCCCTGATCTTGATCGTACACGTTTGCGTGCATGATTAGTGTATGGTTGAATCGGGGGCATCACAAGTTGGTATCAGAGCCGACTGCCTGTAGGAATCCCCTTCCACACTCCTTGGCCGAAGTCGAGTCTAGACATTGCAAAACTTTTACTAACTTGGCTGTGTGCCTTACGGGCCCACGTCGCCATCGGGTGGTACTAGGATCTTTTACTCCTCGACCTTTACTCTGGGACTCTGATCTCTCTTCTATTCGGATTAAAGGAATTTTGCTAAATCTAACATTAGGATCTCATTATCACTTTCACCCGGAGAGCCCCTTATTACTGATGATCGTCTGCTGCACGTGAAGACCCTGAAGATACTTTCCGCTGTTAAGCCGAGAACTTATGTTCATCGCGTTTGCAATTCCCCTTCCACCGTCAACCCTTATGGGTAACTACTTACAGTTGTTATTCTTATATCATCCCAAGTTGGTCTTGTTATTACAAGATACCCTGAAAAACTCGTCGTGGTTTAGATAATCCCTTGAGCTTACTGCCTTGCTGTTCTTGTCACTTGAATACCCCTACGGTTAATTCTTGCATTTATAGAATATCCGCTCATCCCCCAGTTGTTTATGTGTTACACAAAAGTCTTCAAAATACCACCCGATATTCCAAAAATCCTCAGCAACCTATTACTCTGGAATTTCTTGTTTACTTTCATTATGATTAATCCCATAAGTATAGAAATCTTATTGACATTCCTTGTCATTATCATTTCGAGTCTGTTGACTCAATATGTTGCGAATGCACGTAATCATCAGTTGATCCTTTTAAATTATCTCTCCGGCTCAGACGTCTTTCAAACATGAGCTGGTTCTCGACCAAACTATCTGTCATCGATTGTGCCTCTGGTATATTCAATTGATCCATCCTTGATCAGAACGTCTGCTTCTGATCCTTTGTTTTGGAAATCATAATTCCTTTTTATTTAAGCTTTGAATTATTCAGATGATTCCATAACCTGTTGCATTTGCATTCCTTCCTCTTCTGGTTGAGTACCGATACTCATATCAGATCCTTTGTGGACTATCAAGTCCTTTGTTGGATTGTTATCCGACAGTGTCCTTCACATTTGAACACTTTGTGAGTTCTTCCCCTTATACATGATGCCCTTGTTAAGTTGTATCCTCTGCTTGGCCAACCATGCTCTGCTTTCGGGCTTGTGTTATTTACTCTGGAAACTTGTGGTATATGTTTCTAAGAAGCCCCTATGGGTTGAACATATGCCTTCTCTCTCCCGTAGCCTCGTACCACCTCTAGGAGTCTAACCCCCACTCCAATTTGACCCCAGCAGCTCTCTCTGACGAGGCCCACGACCACCTGAACCGCCATCCGCTGGAGCAAGGGCCGCCGTCGACACAGCGCTCGCCGGCGACCACCACCACCACCCACAGACGCGGAAGGACGTGCTGATCACAGAGGTACCACCCGATCACCCAGCCCCGCCGTGGATCGCCGTCGGCGACCACCGCATCTCTCGGGCGCCGTCGCGCCCTGTTTCCCTCGTTTGAATATTCAAACCTGACGGGTGGAGCCCGCCTGTCAGTCTCTCAGTCTTTTCTTTTAAATGAACCGTTTTCTGAACTTTTCTGCTTAGCCCCCTGGGAAGTTTCTGTTTCATTATAGAAAAGTCCCTGAATCAAAACCCTTATATCTTTTAAATAGAAAAGTGTCTTTGTTTGATTCTTTTTCTGTTCTCCTTAAAATTTTGTCTAGTTTTTTTTCAGATTTATCTGAAAATTATTTGGTATACTTTTTGTGCACCTCGCGGTATTTACGTTACATGCATATTTTTCTTATACCGTAGATTCCGGAGGAAGTGACGGAGCCGCAAACTTCACCCAGTTAGACTCCGACTACTCTGAACTAGGCAAGCATGTTTGAACTCTTGATATGATGAAGTGTTTGTTGCATGTTTGCATCTTAGGAGTTTCATGGCATGTTTATGAACATTTCTTTAAATGTTATATTTCATGCACAGAAGTGGAAAGTAAGTTTCGGAAAGCCATATGTTGTTGGATACATATTGGCATGGCCATGAGATGGCATGAGGATGGGTAAGATGGCAGTGTTGTGACATGCCAGTCTTATGCCAGTCCATTTGACATCAGTGTCATCGTGAATCAAATCATATTCCCATTCATTTCCTTTCCTGTACTGCCACATGTTTTCCACAAGGAATATGGCTTAGTAAGTTGCAAACGTTTTCCTGGTACACACCAAGTAGAGAGGCCGGGATGAGGGTTCCATGGCCCTGGATTAAACCCCGTCATCCGGTCAGGGGGCATGGGTGTTTCTGGTTGGGACCGAGAGGGGGGCACCCCTTAGAGCGCGCGTATAGAAATTTGATCCCATGCTATTCGAGGTTGTGACCTCCCCGTCTCAAAGTTTTTCTTGGACGTTGCCTAGGGTGATTCCTGGCATCGTGAGGTGGAATGGGTGTGTACTAGTTAAATGTGTTTCTACCGAAATACCGTAAACGGAACTAGTCCTTCGTGACTACGGAAATCCGTTGGCTATGGTCAGTGAGTACAAACTCTGCAGAGTCACAAATCCTTTAAATCATCTTGTACTTGTCCAAGTACTGTATTCATCTTATCTTGTCAGATATCAGCCTCAGCGATAAAACTCCGGTGGAATACATGTGTGTAAAATCCGGTTAAAAGTTTATTCTTGTGGATGGACTAATCTTGTTATTTACATTTGTTATAAGCCCTGTCTGCGATGTCGCTCAGACGTCCGACTGTGGCATTTCTTTTCAAAGCCCTTTTTGCGATGTCGCTCAGACGTCCGACTGTGGCATTTCTTTTATAAGCCCTTTTGTGATGTCACTCAGACGTCCGACTGTGGCATTTCTTTTATAAGCCCATTCTGTAATGTCGCTCAGACGTCCGACTATGGCATTTCTTTTATAAGCCCTTTCTGTGATGCCGCTCAGACGTCCGACTGTGGCATTTCTTTTATAAGCCCTTTCTGTGATGTCGCTCAGACGTCCGACTGTGGCATTTATTTTATAAGCCCTTTCTGTGATGTCGCTCAGACGTCCAACTGTGGCATTTCTTTTATAAGCCCTTTCTGTGATGTCGCTCAGACGTCCGACTGTGGCATTTCTTTTATAAGCCCTTTATGTGGTGTTGCTTAGACGCCCGACTGCGGCATGAAGTTTATTTGTTTACCTTTCGAGGCGTCGCTCCAGACACCCGATCGGTCTTAGTTATTTGTTTCACTTGTCAAATCTTTATTTTGGGATGAGCATTATTATATTTTGCTCATGACGCATTGATGCATGCATTTGTTATATCTTTTGTCCGAACTGTCTTGCGAGTACTTTCAAAGTACTCACCCGGATTGTTGATTTGGCTAGATGTTGATGAAGGCGATCTCATGGATGAAGAGTTCAATAGCGAGTCCGACGCCTAGAGGAGTCCCAGTCAGTCCTTTGCGATCCTGCTTTGGTCATTGTATCATATCTGCTTCCGCCACCCCAGAATAAATTCATCGAGCCTCACTTCGACGCTCGATGAGCTTCCAGTTAGGAGTCAAGTTATCCACCACCACTTTTCATCTCGTGCTAGTAGCATGTCACCACACCCCTGTGCCATAACCGCCCTTATGTAAGATATTGGTGAGTTTGTAATAAATTGTTGAGCAGCCTCAGCTCAACCCTGTAATATATTTAATGCTACTGGTCCTCTGTTTATCAAGTATTTGTCTACCAGTGAGGCTGACTTTTCCTATACTGGGATTAAAAGATCGGTTTTCTCAATAAGCATTTTATTGAAAAACCGGTCGTGACACCCGGCGCCCCGCAACAATAGTTCTCGTGGCTGATGATGGTCAAACACCTTGGCAAATTTGTCTGGTAGCCTTTGCAATGAGGATTAAAGCCATGTATGAAAGTTCAGACAACCAAACCGATTTGAGTCAGTTTTGGTGTTTCAAGTTTCAACACTTGGCTTTTAGTCATCATCGCAGAGGCTGCCAGACAAATTCGCAATGGTGTTCGACCACGATCGATGCTAAGAACTGTTGCTGCGGGACACATGATGCATGTGTCACTTGTGGGACGTGGATGTAGTGTTCGACATCGATGGCCACATGTATCTCGCACTAATGATACCTGCTATTTAGGGTTCCATCGACTCCGAGGAACCCCCAAACCCCTCGGCGACCGGCGACCCACCCACCCACTGGCTCCACCATCTATCCCCTCGGCAACCGGCGACCTCTCGACCCCTCGGCTTCTTCGTCTTCCTCTTCTTCTTCCTGTCTTTTACTTCTTTTTATTCATCTTTAAACTAAATGTAACCTAAACTAAACTATAAACTAAATGTAACCTAAAATAAACTAAATTAACCTAAACTAACCTAAACTAAACTAACGAACCTAAACTAAACTAAACTAAACAAACATAAACTAAATCTAAAAAAGTAAAAACTCACTGGGAGGGGCGGGGCGGCGGCAGGGTGGGGCGGGGTTGTCGGGCAGGGCGGCCAACGAAGGGGGTGGTGTGGGGCAGCGGCGGATCGGGCACATGGGTGGGGCTGGGCGGCCGGTGACAGGGGTGGCTCAGGTACGATGGCGGCGGCTCGGGATCGGGGCACCGGGGCGGCAGGTCACGGTGGCGGGGCGGCCGGGCCGGGGCGTCGCAGCAGGGAGGGGCGTCGTGGCGTGCCGCTGGGGCGGCCGAGGCGATGGGGCGGAGCACCTGGGCGGCGGGGGCGACACGATCACAAGGCGGCAGCGCGGGTGTGGTGAGGGGAGGGAGAGAGATAGGAGAGAGAGAGGGGTGGGGCTGGCCGCTTTTTTGGTTAGGTCCCAGCTCTTTTTCGTCTGCTAGCAGATGGCAAAGAGCCTAACTAACGGTCGTTATTTTGGCCACTTTCTTTGCCGTCCGCTAGCGGACGACAATGAAGCTTTATCGTCTGCTAGTAGACGGCAAAGAAAGTGGCCGTTAGGTGGTTCTCCCAGTGGGCCTCCCTTCCTCTTTCCCGTCTGCTAGCAGACGTTAAAGAGGTGACTGACGGCAAACACACACTTTGCTGCAGCTCTTTCTTTGCCGTCAGGTTCCCGTTAGCTGATGGAAAATACCTTCTTTACCGTCAGCCAGCTGACAACAAAGAGCTGGCTGATGGCAAAGATCCTGATTCCAGTAGTGTGGACCCCCTTTGGTACTTATTTGCTCCAATATTCCTCAAATATTCCATAAAAATTCTTCATAAAGTTAGCTCATTTAGAGTTGTGCAGAATAGGTAGCCTGACGTAGTTTTCTCAGGTCCAGATTTCCAGCTGCCAGAATTATCCCCTTTTATGTATACCTTGCATATTATGAGAGAAAAGGCATTAGAATTACTCCAAAAAACATTATTATGCAATAAAACAACATAAAAAACAGCGGTAAACATGATGCAAAATAAACGTATCAACTCCCCCAAGCTTAGCCCTCACTTGACCTAGAGCGGAAACCGAAATCAAAAAAACATTTCCACATGCTTAGAGAGAGAGGTGTCGATAAAAACAAAAATATGTACATAGCAGCACCATGTAACTTATTATAACATCAAAAAAAATTAACATAAAACTTTTATCATAAAATTCTTATGAACAAGTGACAATTCATCACAACATCGAAGTATAAAGCATAAATCTATTGGAAACCAACAAACTATGTTCTCAGTCAAGTTTGCAACTACAATTCATCATCTTTTCAGGAAGGGTCACGTATAGGAGCCTTTAGGCAAGTCCACATACTCAACCATCATTTAGTCTTCTATGATTGCTAACATTCACCATGTACACATGAGCAAAATGTTTCAACCGGACACATAGAAAGATAGGGCTTATAGTTTCGCCTCCCAATGCATTCACCTCAAAGGTGATGTCAACAATAATAACTCATTCTATCCCTATTCAACTAGATATATGTGCCTAGATCTTTCCTCACCACATGATGCTTCCAAAGGAGAAAATAAAAAGTAATAGAGAGAAGAACTTTGACTCTTGCATGAAAGTAAATACATGAAAGTAAAAGATAGGCCCTTCGCAGAGTGAAGCAGAGGTTGCCATGCGCTTTCTTGTTTGTATGCTTAACCCCTTAGTGTAAGAGAATGTCACGTTATATTGCCCCTTATGATGGCAACCTTTATTATGCAGTATGTCGCTTTTATTCTTCGCCATCACAAGTTCGTACAAGGCTCAATTTTCCATTACACTAAATGATATTGCACTTTTAGAAGCAATTTTTATTGCCTTCTTGCACCGATGACAACTTACTTGAAGGATCTTACTGAATCCATAGGTAGGTATGGTGGACTCTCAAAACAAGATTTGGGTTTAAGGGTTTTGGATGCACAAGTAGTGTCTCTACTTAGTGCGGAGTTTTTGGCTAGCAAAGATAGGGGCAAGCACCACATGTTGAAGGATCTATGACAATATAACTCTGTGAATATGAACAAACATAAATCATTATGTTGTCTTCCTTGTCCAATGTCAACAATTTTGGCATATAATATTTTGATGGGTGCTCACAATCACAAAAGATTTCGAAGATAGTGCATTTGCATGTGAATCTTCTCTTCCCTTATTAATTCTTTCATGAGTTACATCATTGACTAATGCTACGCTTGTCAATGTACAATACATTTTAGTACTTATACTTTTCCTTGTGTAATGTCATCATTTACCATAAGATTAGCATAAGATATTTTCATTTATTTCCTTTCTTTTTATTTAAACAAGAAAGTAAAGCAAGCAAAACTCAAACTAAACTTTATTATATATCTCGCACACGATTACAAAGATAGATCACTAAGAAAACTCTCGAAAAGAAAGGATCAAACTAAAATTTTATTCATCTAAAGCAAAAGATAACTGTGGGTCGAACTAAGGAAAGTAAAGACAAAGGATAGTGGAGATGATATGATACCGGGGCACCTCCCCCAAGCCTAGCGAAAGCCAACGGGAGTGCCCATACCCGATACTCAATTTTCTTTTGGCGATGAAGAAGGAGGTGGTGGTGAAGTAGAAGTAATCTTATCCTCAGGTTTCCACGGCAGAGGATCACCATCATAAGAGCAAGAGTGAGT
Organism: Triticum aestivum; assembly: GCF_018294505.1. NCBI lineage: Eukaryota > Viridiplantae > Streptophyta > Magnoliopsida > Poales > Poaceae > Triticum > Triticum aestivum. The sequence continues at coordinate 287,343,892 of NC_057804.1, read as the reverse complement.
CTCTCGGATCGTGCAACTGGCAGCCAAGCTCATACCTTTAAACCTTGCCTCATATTCAAAGACTTGGCTTTGAAGGTCGTGGATCTGGCTATGGAGGAAGTTGATTTGCTCGTTGAGGGAGAAGACGATGTCGTTGATGGACTTGCCATCCACCTTGAGATCACGGGTGTAGTCCGGATCATGAGGTGATTGGCATTGAGTCCATGGTCCACCATCCTATCACATCCTAGTTTTGGTATGCTCTGAGCTAGCTAGTCATGTGTTGCATCATGTTTAAATTCGTTTGAAATTGAAATGGGGACTGATCAAAAACCTAGCACCAGATCAAATCAAATAGGTTCAACATAAAATCATTTTCAATGAACCTGAAATGCCCTTCTAAAATGTCCATCATTTCTGCCTTGGGTTAGAACCTCTGCCAAGAATTGGTTCACATTTTTCTGGGACACCTAAGGTCACTGAATTAAAGCATATGCTATTTGCAATTGGGCATTTGAATGCTATATATTATTTTAAGTGCTCAATTAATTCTGAACTTAAGTGTGGGATGTTAGGAGTAATCCTAACAGAGACCACAATTATTTGCAGGGTTTTTGAAAATGCCTGAGCATTTTAATTAAGTCAAAACAATTGCAGAAAAATAGAAAACAGAAACAAAATTATAAAAGAGAGGAAACTCACCTAGCCTCACCCACCAAAGCCCACCTGGCCGGCCCAGTTGGCCAGCCCAGCCCACCTGGCCCCTCCCTTGTTGTCTTCCTCCTTTCGAGGAGGACGAGCGTGTGGCCGCAGCGCGCCGGCCACCACCACCCTGCCTGCCTACGTCCCCATTGCCTGGATCTCTCGCGCGTCACCACGCACCCCCCAGGCCTCCCACTCTCCCCCGTGCGTCTGCCCCTTCTCTGCTCTCTCTTGCGCCTCACCCGAGCGGAGCTCATCGCCGCCGCTCACCATAGAAGCAGCCACCGCCTCCCCCTCGCTTCTCCGACATGCCCACGAGCTTCGCCTCAACCCACTCTTCCTCCCCACCGAGCCGCGCCCCGCCGGAAGCCCTGCAGCGTCATCCCCGACATCGTCTTCAACCTCTAGCCGCCGACAAACTCCCCGGAGATTCGCGAGCTCCAGCCTCTCCCCGGCCTCGCCGTTTCCTCTGCTAGATTCGCCGTGAGCCCCTTCCCCTTTCCCCTCTCTCCCCGTGCTCGTCCGCGCCTTCTAACCACCGTGGCAATTGGATCCGACAGCTCCTCGCCGCCGGTCATGTCGCCACCGCAACTACGGCCGTGCAAGCATGCGTCCGAGCCCACCGCTACACTCAGCGCCTCCTCAGGTAGCCACAGAACCCACCAGTTTGTTTCGAAGCGAGCCGTAGCGCCTAACCCGTCGATCGCCGAACTCTGGCGGCCGCAAAAGAGCTCGTCGACGTCAGCTCCGGCCACCCCAGCTGCTGCCGTTTGTTGCGTTGGATGCGCCTCTCTCCCAGGAACCCATAGGAGCCAACCGTGCATCGAATGGTGCTTCGTAGCGAGTGCACGGTGCACCTCCGCCGTCAGCTGTGGTCGTCGTCGGCGCAACTCTGGTGTGCTGACGTGGCAACGTAATTAGCCACTAACATCCCCACAAATTAAGCTTAGAGACACTGACAGCTGGGCCCAATTGTCTAATTAAACATAGCTTAGTTTCTGTTTAGTTTTAAATTAACCTCAATGGGCTCACGCGTCAGCTTTGACCAAGCTGGCGTGGCTGTTGACTGGGCCCACATGTCAGCGACACTAACCAGCCCCAGTCACTGATCAGTGGACCCCACTGGTCAGGTTTGACCTGCAGCAGCGCTTGTTGACCTGCTGACGTCACAGTGATGCAGTGCTTATGCAATAAGTCATTTTCTGGATTTAATTTAATTAAGGAAATTCCAGAAAATGTCCTAAACTTCTAAAATTCATAGAAAATTATCTGTAACTCCAAATGAAATAAGTTATATATGAAAAATGATCAGAAAAATCCAATCTATCCATATGCATTGGTTTCATGCATGTTAAGGAAACTTAAACCTGCTGTTTATAGCAAAACATGATAATGCACTTTATAAATATTAGTTTGAGTTTGAACTTGAACCTTGGGTTTAAAATAACTCAAACACGTCTGGTTGTAGTTACATTAGGCCAACCACTCATATTTCCATGTCATGTCATGCATCATATCATGCATTGCATTGATTGTGTTCGTCCTTGTTTGCCGGTATTTGTCCCTCCTAGATAGATGTGATATCGATGATGAGATTGATGCCACTGATGAAGAGCTATACTATATTCAGAACTGCCAGGCAAGCAAAACCCCCTTATGCATTCCGATACAATCCCACTCTCTCGCTCCTGTTCTCTTTTACTGCATTAGGACAACAACGTTTCAAGTGTTACATGCTGCGGTAGCTGAAACCTTTCCTCTACATGACCTGTCATTGCCACAGTAAATAGATGAAACCCACTAGCATGAGTAGGAGTTGTTTGAGCCCTGATGTGCCTACTCATTCATGCTTGTTCTCATGCCTGCTACTGCTTAGAGTTGAGTCAGGTCTGATTCATCGGGGATGAATTGGAATGGTGATGAACATGTCCTACTGTGTGTGAGCTAAGTGTGTGAACACGATTTGGTAAAGGTAGCGGTGAGAGGCCATGTAGGAGTACATGGTGGGTTGTCTCATCGAAGCCGTCCTCAGGAACTGAGTTCTGTGTTTGTGATCCATGAACAGTTACTACCGCACATTGGGTTCCGGTAACTCGACCCCTCTTGACTTATTAATCAGCCTGATCTCTGTCCTGGAGTTGCAACTAGTTTCTGGTGTTTGTAGGTAGTGCTAGTAGTCTACCAAGTGGCACCTGGTATAGGTGGGCTTGGGACAGACTAGGTGTAGTGGCACGGTGTACCAAGTGGCACCCGGATGGTGGGCTTGGGAACCCAGCTCACATCGTTTGGGGCCGTGAGCGACACCCCAACCGGATCTCCTTGCGGATGGAACCCCAATAGGCGATAAACCTGGACTAGAGATTTGCGTGGTTAGTCAGGTCGTGGCCGACACGCTCGCCAGGCTTCCGCTTGAAGGTTGCCGAGATATATGACGTGTACATGGCGGTAAGTGGCGAGAGCGTGTGTGAAGAAGTACACCCCTGCAGGGTTAATAATATCTATTCGAATAGCCGTGTCCACGGTAAAGGACCTCTGGGTTGCCTATACAGTTCATAGACAACTGAAAGTGGATACTCTAAAATGCACAAGATAAGTGTGAGTGCTATGGATGGCGTTCTCGTAGGAAGACGGGAGCGGATCCATAGTGGTGTATTGGTTGGTGAATATGTGGACTCATGTGCGCCACCTCAAAAGAGTTACTTGCAGTCGTAGTTCAGGATAGCCACCGAGTCAAAGCTGGCTTGCTGCAGTTAAACCCCACCATCCCCTTTGTTGATAATGATGCATATGTAGTTAGTTCTGATGTAAGTCTTGCTGGGTACATTTGTACTCACGTTTGCCTATTTTATGTTTTTGTAGAGACTTCCGTCTCACTAGTAGTTCTGTGTGGACTTCGACGTTTAGCTTGTTACCTCAGCTACGATCTTGTGCCCTTGGCAGGATCTGGTAGATAGTCAGGCTTCTCATCCTTTTTCATTTGTAGATGTTTGTACTCAGAAAAGTTAAGCTTCCGCTTGTGCTTTGACTTGTATGCTCTGAATGTTGGGTTATGAGACCCATGTTTGTAATATCTCACTCCTCGGAGCCTATTGAATAAAATACTTGAGTTGTAGTGTCATGTTGTGATGCCATGTTGTATTTGCACATATCGAGCATATTGTGTGTATGTTATTGAAATGCTTGGTATGCGTGGGATCTGACTATCTAGTTGTTTATCCTTGGTAGCCTCTCTTACCAGGAAATGTCTCCTAGAGCTTCCACTGAGCCCTGCTAGCTTGCTACTGCTCCGGAACACTTAGGCTGGCCGGCATGTGTCCTTCTTCGTTCATGTGTTGAAGGGTGACATCTCCATCGACCATGCAAATACTGAAGATCAGTTGGCCGATAACTTCACAAAGCCCTTGGATGAGAAGAGATTTAGCAAGTTGCGGTGTGAGCTAAATATCTTAGAATCTTCGAATGTTCTTTGAAAAGGACACACATCCTAACACTTATGCAAATTTGATGACTTAGATGTGCAACACACGAAGTAACGCTTTTCTTCAACCAATGAAGACTAACCCTCTAAGTGTGAAGAAATTAATGAAGAATTTGATTCTCAGAACCCTACAACAATTGTACGCGGTGTCTGAAATCATCATTCTTATAAAGTGTGTTACGCCACCAACCAAAGTTGAAAATCTACAATTTGAGTTTTTGTGGTTTCTTCAGATTTTCAATTTCCTCAGTCTTTTGGTAGTTGCTCTTCATTGATATATATTTGAGTTTTTCATGTCCTCTACAACATTCACTTATTACTAATTCTTCAAGTTGCTTTTTCAACTAAGTGAATGTGATCGGACCCGTTCCCCCTCTATGCTAAACTCAACTCAGTCTGTTAACAAATTATTCATGTACGTTCTATTGGAAACCCGTTCAAAGTCTTGACTGTGTCCTTGACAGCTGAAGAATTTGCGAATGAAACGTTAAAAATTTTATATATAATTTTTCGCCTTTTTCCGCTCAAATCCTTCCGCATCCCATGACTAGATTGAACAACTCACCCACGATCTCACATGATCTCCACCTCTCTGTACGTGGGTGACACATGTCGCTAGGATAGCAAGGGTCAGGGGCACGTTTGTCCAAATTCTTCGGACAAACAATTTGTTCACTTCCTTATAAATACCCCTTCCCTTGCACCTCACTTCCTTTACTCCGCTCGACCTCTCTCTCTCCCATTCGAGCTCTCTGACCTAGCGCCTTTGCTAATCTCCATCATCGCTGGTGAGGAAGAGCTTAGCTGCCTCGACCTCGTCGACGTCGTACTCGTGCTGGCCGCGGAATTCTTCACCTCCATCGCCGCCGTAGCTATCTTCCTTTGCAAAGTTAGGGCATGGAATATTTGAATGGACGAGCTTCCACAGTTCATCTCTCTGTTCATCGCGTTCTTCGTCAAGGGTAAATAAAACTCGCTTATACTGCCCTCGTTGATTCTGCTGATTTACACAAAATCTTCAAAAGGTATTTATTCTTCAATCTTCACATTCTTAAACACCACAGTTGCATCTGTTCTTGATCTTTCTCTCTAATATGTACTTTTCTGCAAGATTCCTCAATTGTGTGGATTTCCAATCTATACAACTCTGGAACCTAAGACAAGAACTCTTAGTGAAATTCTTCAAGACGCCCTGGTCAAATTCCTCAAACTTGATTCCTTTTAAAAACAAATTCTGAGAACGCATATGACCTCTTCAAATTCTTCGCACCTATACTCTGTTCACAGGTACACCTGTCTGCTGCTGAATCACTAGGTTCTCATCAACTTAACTCATTGCAGCGTTCCTCAAAGAAAAACTGCATACTTCCTCAGAGACATCTATTGTTCAAAATCCTCAGGTGAAGAATATGGCTGAAGAAAAGCATCCTTAGAAGGGAGGCAAGAGGCCTGAGACCAACACAGCGTTTGAAATCCCTGAAGATAACTATGTAGATTATTGCACTCCTGATGAGGCCACTCATGGACAGGGGAATAAAAATCAGCGCAAGGAGCGCATTCAGCGGATTGAACGAAGATGGGCACGGGAATGGAGGGAGTAACACTATGTCACTCCTAAGTAGATGAAGTAATTCGCTGTAAATCCTCCATGCCCAAGACTTCCACTAGCACCATGCCAAATAGCTGACCCCTCTAGCACCAAAGGAAATTGGCTAAAGTAGCAAAGGAGGTAGTGAAGAAATTCAACGACGATTCTGCTGTTGCTGTTGCTGCTGAAGCCTCTTCTAGTTAGCCTAAGAAAGTTATGAACAAGAAATCTGCTGTGAAGCCATCTTCCTCTGCAATGCCCTCATGACCCAGCTCCTCAAAGCCCTCAGGGTCTTCTGCTCAAGCAAAGCCCTCAGCTGCACCAACAAAGTCCTCAGCACCTGTGCATCTTGCCATGTGCCAAAGGACTACAGGCTTCTCAATTGCTTCAGGAGCTTCAGCAAGTTCCTCAGCACAGCCGCAGCTATTGAAGAAAAAGTTCACTGCTGGACGCGGCACAAGGCCAAGTCCTCACAAGAAGCAGGTCGCCTTTGAAGTTCCATCGTCTGGAGATGAAGCTGATGATGAAGAACTGGCTCAAATCATTAGAGACCGACAAACCGGCCACTAGAGCCAAAGGCAGTGCTGTGCCGTTCTTGTTGGATCCGAAGAAGATCCTTGACTACATCGATCTTTGGCATAAAGAGCCTAACACAACCCTTCCCGATCTAAACCTGACACCAGGCCAAAGTCACGTGTTGACTGCTTTCGTTGTTGAAGAAAAATGGAAGTTTGAGAAGGCCAGATGAGTGAAGAAAGCTTAGTACAAGAAGGAGCATTATCTGAACAAGAATGTTCTGAAAATGATGACTGAAGAACTTGTAACTATTCAGTCTGAAATCAAAGCTCTCAGTGCTGAATTTGACGCATATAAAGCTGATTGGCCAGGAGACAAATTCAGATTCGTCAAGCTGGCTAAAGGCCTCAAGCCCAATGTTGTTGTTGAAGTGCATCAAGAAGTTCCTCAGGGTGAAGCATCTGCTCAGCCCACTGAAGAACATGCAAGCACTGCTGATGAAACTCAGGCTGCTAAAGAAACTGAGAGTGCCAGGGCTGATGATGATATTGTAGCTCCTGATGAACTTGCCAGGGCAACCACCAACGTTGCGCCTGAAGATCAAGCCAGGCCATCTGAAGAATCTGTCGCCACAGCTGAAGAATCTGAACTTGCCAGGGCAACTAACACAGTTGTGCCTGAAGAAACTTTGGCTCTTTCATCTCCTCCTCCTGCAAAATCTTCACAGATGAAAAGCACTCTCCTTCCTTCTGCATCAGAAGCGAAGAAAACCAAGGCTGTCGAAAGGGTAGCAGCTAAGAAGAGGAAAGCATCAGATGCCTTAGAGTCTTTAGCTCCGAAGAAAGTGAAGACTTTGACAAGCTCTTTTGAGAATCCTATTGATGATGTTCCACTGAATGTCATGCCATCAAAGGAAATTGTTCCTTTTGGTGAAGAATATGTCATCAATGATGACATTGATGAAGAAGATCCATCTGTTGTTACGTCAGAGCAGTTGCATGAAGAAATTGAAGTGGATAATATCCCTTCACCGCTACAGGTATCATCGCCACTGCCTCAGTTCACTGCTGAAGAAGTTAAAGATGACGAAGAGGATGTCGACATCGGGTCGACGTCTCAAGTAATGAATGGCTATTTTTGGGAAAGTCATCATCCCAATTCTCCTCTGTTCACTCCTCTGCACAATTCATCAGTCCCCCGTGCACAATGAAATCATTCACTCGGGTTCTGATCAAGGTCAAGCTTCACTTCACTCCATCCCCGAAGAAGTTCCAACCACTAGTGCTGATGAAATTGAGAAGAAGACAACAGATGAAACTACTCCAGAGATTCCTCATCCTGAGGCTCCAGAGGTTGCACTTGAAACGGTTGTGAAGACTTCAACTACAAATCTTCAACCCAAGCCACAGAATCCTCACTCCAAGACGTAGAAGTTCAAGGCTGATGACTTCTTTGGTGAGCATCATTTCTTCTCTGATTTCAATCGACATGACGCTACTCGCCTTCGCCGCAAGCACATCTGGACTGCTTCTCAGATGAACTTTTATTCCTCGCTGCTGTTTGACAAGGACAAAGTGTTTGACCATGAGCTTCTTCCTCATGTGGATATGGAGCCTCTTCCGTGCTTTACTCCAATCCTCATTGTTCTTCTCGATGCATGGCTTCTCAACTTCTGCATCGACATCTGCGATTGGAATGAAGAGCTAATTCTTTAGTTCTATACCACTCTGCATCTGACAGACAATGTTGACGATGTGAATTCCTGGGTTTTGTACTGGATGACTGAAAATACTCATCACAAAGCTCCGGCCTCTGAATTGCTTCATGCCGTCCTAGTCAGTCCGCCCACTGAAGGAGCACTGAAGCTATATGAAGAACCTGAATTGTGAAATCATCTGATGCAAGTGTTGATGAAGCCTTTGAAGGCTGGCCAAGCGCCAAGGACAAATTTCCTCATCAAAGATCTGTTGTATGTGCCAAGGACTGTTTGTCGCATTATGGTGAAAACCCTCAATCCCATTAAGGGCCACAACTCTGTAGAAGAAGAAGTTGTTGGCATCATGAATAACTTTCTTTTCAACATCATGCATGGTATTCCAATCAACTATCATGATTTCTTCATGAGGACTTTGGCCAATGCTGCTTTGTCACCCTTTGAGTTGAAGCCTTATGCTCCCTGGATCATGAAATTCATCAGATCAAGGACTTCAATTCATTACAAGGATGATATTCAAAATCATCTCAGCTATTTGCCCTCGACTGAAGTCCTCAAACGGACTATTTCCTCAGCTGGTGAGAAGGGCAAGGCTGCAGTTATTGATGAAGGAACTCGTCCTTTGGATGGACAGTTTCGAAAGGCCGCATCCTACTCCACTAATGATGACTCTGCCACACACGACACTGTTGCAAATTCTTCAAAGCAAAATCCTCAGGCAACAGTTCTGCGTGTGATGACTGATCGTGAGCTGGTCCTATGTCTTCATCAGAAGGTGGACAGAAATCACAAGTGGGTCAAGCATCAGTTTGGTGCTATTCTTCACAACATGACAGTCACTCAAAATACTATGAAGAAGAATCACTATTATCTGCATCAAGTCTTCGACTACACTTGGGATGTTCTTTCACATGTCTACACAGATGATGAACTCAAGAAGATGGACTTCCAACATGACTTTTACTGGTCTCAGCCACCTTTGAAGAAATTCAAGAAGGTCAAAGTTCCTCCGCTGGTTGTCAGCTCATATTCTTCATTGCGCAAGATCGACGAAGCTGAAGATTTGGACGACACTGCAGCAGGCCCTACTACAACGGACGACCCCAACAACACTGGCGCTCCTCCATCGACATCATGATGATATTCTTTAGGGGCGTTAGTCCTCACTTTTCGTCCCTTTTGGTCATTTGATGACAAAGGGGGAGAAATTTGAGTTAGTCTCCAAGCAAGACTATATATGGGTATTTTTTTTGCTAAGTTACAAATCTTGCTTTTTTGAAGTATTTGTTGGATCGAGTTGTAAACTTAAGTCCGATGGTGGCCTGATACTTTTGCTTTGTTTTTCTGCATGTTATTTCCTCATATATGTAAGTGCACGCATGATGAATTACATCAGTCACCATATTTCATCATGCATTTCAAATTATTCATTCGATATGTTAAATGCGTGTATGAATTAGAAGATATAGGGGGAGATCTCTGTGATATTACTCTACAATGTGCATTGCTTTTTGAAAGCAAATTCCTCACATATGCACATCTTTAGGGGGAGTTCTTCTATATCTTGCAATCAAATTCCTCAATATTGAGCACTTTCAATTGATATGTTTATCCCCATTGAAAACTTAACCTATTTGTCATCAATCACCAAAAAGGGGGAGATTGTAAGTGCATCTACTGCCCCTTAGTGATTTTTGTGTATTGAAGACTTATAGGTTAAGGGACTAATATGTTTGTGAGTGTACACAGGCTCTATAAGTCGATGAGGAGTTTGATATTTACGATGAAAGTCGACCTGTAAAAATGTATGTCTTCAGCTGAAGACTTTGGTTCTACTGAAGATTTTGAAAGTGAAGAAATTGGTGTGACCTTGAAGACTTGGATGTTCATGTGAGGATTATGAAGCGTGAAGACTTTTCTTTTCGTAGTTTCATTTTCTCTTTCTTGAGTCATAGGAAACACCGTAATGTTAAAGGGGGTCAAGGTAATACTAAGGAAACTGATTTCCAAGTGATGCTCATCTCAAAGTCCTACACCTACACAATCCTTTTGAGTGAAGCCATTGGAAATCTCATATCAGTTCAGTCAATTGCTTCAGTGACAGAGACGAAGATCTTCTAGTCTCTGAGGAATTTGTTCTGACTAAGGAGTTAGGAATTCGCCAATGCGGATTGCCTACAAAGTGAGGAACATGATAGCCCTGAGGAATTCGAACCTCAAATATCCGGCCGTTGCTGTGCTACGCGCCAGCTATCCCAAAATATCTACCCACCTAACGGTCATATCATTTAAGGGCATTTATGTCTTATCATGTCGGGCTGCTCCCTAGGCTATAAATAGCCGCCCCCTACAACTACTAGCTGGTTGGCTGCTCCGCGAGAAACTGACACTTGTCATTGAGAGCATCCAATCCTCCGAGGACTTTGAGAGAAAATCATCAAGTGAGGAAAATCCAAACCCAAACTCCTACAAACCCAAAGTGATTGAGCATCACTAAGGAGATTGTTCCCGTGTGGAACCAATGCTTGTTACCTTTGAGGACTGTGTATCCTCCAGACGGTTAGGCGTCATGGTATGAGCATCTAAGAGGAATTGTGGATCGCCGAGTGACCAAGTCTATGAAGGTTTGGAAGTCAGCTAAAGACTTAGCATGAGTGTTGGGCGAGGTCTGTGTGACTTTAGCTCAAGGAGAATATGGTGAGGACTGTGTGTCCGGGACTGTGTGTCCTCGAGTTTAAATACTCAGCCGCTCCAACCAGACGTACAACTGTCACAGCATTTGGAACTGGTCTACCAAATCATTGTCTTCACCAAGCCAACTGGTTCTATTTCCTCAACCCTTCCATTTGCTCAATCATGTGTTGATGGACCTGATCATTACTGTTTGAAGACTTTGACTAAAGACATTCTATATTTCCTCAATCCAATTTCTTCAGTCATATAGTCTTCAGCCGGCTTATCATGTTATCACGCTATCTGTACTCGGTGCTTGTTTTCATTTCATCATGATAACTATGTTGTTGCTCTGTTCTATTTATGCCTAAGTACTTATTCCGCTGCTAGTGTGTCATTGCTTAGGAATTTCTTCACCTATGGTCCATGCCCTCCATGGCGGCGGAGGGGCAGCAGCCCCTCCTAGATTGGATCTATCCCTCTATTCTCTTCCGTTCCGCGTTCCGGTTTTCTGGCTGAAAATTGTTTCTTATATTCCTGGAGATCCGTAACCCCGATTATGCAGAGATTTTAACACGATTATTTTTCCAGTTATAAGCTTCCTTGAGCCCAAAGTAGAGCTCCAACGGGCGTACGAGGACGGCACAACCCACCACCACATGCATGGGCTGCTTGGCATGCCCAGGTGTCTTGTGGTGGTTATGGGCCCCCGTTTATGCTGATTCCACCTCCCCAAAATCACAAATATTCCAAAATAGTTCTCTCTAAATTTTTATCATGTTTGGACTTCATTTGATATGTATATTCCGTGAAACAAAAAATATGCAACAAACAGGAACTGACACTAGGCACTGGATCAATAGGTTAGTCTAATTAATCATATAAAATGTTGCCAAAAATGTGTGAAAGTTGTATAATATTGGCATGCAACAATAAAAAATTATAGATACGACAAAGACGTACCACTGCATGAAATAGTACGACAGAGACTGAGATGTATCACTGCATGAAACAATCAAAAATTATAATATTGGCATGAAACAATCATATTATTTTTGGGACTAGCTTATTAACCTAGTGCCCCGTGCCAGCTGCTGTTTTCCTTGTTTTTGGCTTTCTACAGAAAATCAATACCAAACGGAGTCCAAACGAAATAAAAATTTATGATGATTTTTCTTGGACCAGAAGAAACCCAGGAAACTTTGGGAGGAGGCCAGAAGACCTACGAGGAGGCCACAAGCCCTAGGGGCGCGCCACTAGGCTTGTGGGCCCGTCGGAGACCTTCCAACCCTAACTCCACCACTATAAATTGTCAAATATTCCCCTTATGTCAAAGGACACACCAAAATACTTTTCCGCCGCCGCAGGTTTCTGTTCTCGTGAGATCCCATCTTTGGGCCTTTTTAAGGCACTCTGCCAGAGGGGGATTTGATCACGGAGGCCCTCTACAACAACCTTGTTGCCCTTCCGATGAAGCGTGAGTAGTTTACCATGGACCTAAGGGTCCATATCTAGTAGCTAGATGGCTTCTTATCTCTCTCTCTCTCTCTCTCTCTCTCTCTCTCTCTTTGATCTTCAATACAATGTTCTCCTCAATGTTCTTGGAGATCTATTCAATGTAACCTTCATTTGCGGTGCGTTGGTTGAGATCCGATGAATTGTGGATTTATGATAACATTATATATGAATATTATATGAGTCTTCTTTGAACTCTTTTATGCATGATTGAGATATCTTAGTATTTCTCTCGGATCTATCGATTTGGTTTGGCCTACTTGATTGGTTTTTCTTGCAACGGGAGAGGTGCTTTGTGATGGGTTCAATCTTGCGGTGTCCTCACCCAGTGACAGTAGGGGTAGCGAGGCACGTATTCTGTTGTTGCCATTAAGGATAAAAAGATGGGGTTTGTATAATATTGCTTGAGTTTATCCCTCTACATCATGTCATCTTGCTTAAGGCGTTACTCTTTTATTATGAACTTAATACTCCAGATGCATGCAGGAGTCGGTTGATGTGTGGAGTAATAGTAGTAGACGCTGGCAGGAGTCGGTCTACTTGTCACTGACATGATGCCCATATTCATGATCATTGCCTTAGATATCATCATAACTTTGCGATTTTCTATCAATTGCTCAACAACAATTTGTTTACCCACCGTATGCTTTATTCAAGAGAGAAGTCTCTAGTGAAGCCTATGGCTCCCGGGTCTATTTTCCATCATATATTTTCAGATCTATAAAACCAAAAATCCAAAAATACCTAGTGCAATTTATTTATATTTATTTTATTTTGCCTTTTACTTATGTTTTATATCTATCTCTATTAGATCTCACTCTTGCAAGTGACCGTGAAGGGATTGACAATCCCTTTTTCGCGTTGAGTGCAAGTGTTTGTTAGCTTGTGGAGGTGCATATATTGGGGACTTGCTTGTGCCTCCTACTGGATTGATACCTTGGTTCTTAGAGGGAAATACTTATATCTACTTTGCTGCATCAGCCTTTCCTTTTCAAGGGAAAAACAAATGCAAGCTCATGAAGTAGCAGGAAGAATTTCTGATGCCGTTGCCGGGGAGGTTCTATATCAAGCCTACCAAGTACCTATCATAAACTCTCATCTCTTGCATTACATTATTTGCCATTTGCCCCTCGTTTTCCTCTCCCCCACTTCTAAAACATTTTTAGAAAAACACAAAAATATTTGCCTTTTTATTTTGCCTTCTTTTTTGTTTGCCTTTATGTCTTACTTGGTTTGTTTGCTTGTTCGCTTGGTATAATTATGTGTTTATTGAAAATCAGAAAGCAAAAAGTTTTTGGATCCTCAACCACTTTCTAATATTTTTCAAAGATCCAATTATGATGAACCAATTGCTAGTGATTTGAGTGCACTAGATTATCTTTATGGAGTTTTGCTTGAAATTCCTGAATCTAAAAATTGTGATGAAGTGTTAAAAGAAGAAATTTATGAGGTGATTCATGATAGCTCCGTGAAAGAAAAACATGATTGCAATGATGTTATTAAAAATTCTATTAATGTCAATTCTGTTAATAATATGCAAAACCCTAAGCTTGGGGATGCTAATTGTTCTATGTCCACTACTTATTGTAATGATTATGATTGGGGTGATTCTTCTTATGATCTTGAGAATTTATTTAAGCCTCATGATGAATATGATATTGATAATAGTGTTTGCAATAATACGGAAAGTGGGTTTGGAAGAGTGTCAATTGTAGGTAATAGTGATCCTGCTACTTTGGAGAAAGATCAATTTTATGAATTTTTTGACAAAAGTGGGCTTGGAGAAGTAATGACTTTATTTTATGTTAATCCCACTATTTTGGAAGAGTGTCAACTTTGCATGCATGTGGATCGTGAACAAAATATTTTATGTGATAGCTATATTATTGAATTTGATTATGATGCTACATGTAATTCTTATGAAAGAGGAAAATATGGTTGTAGAAATTTTTCAAATTTTCATGTTACTATGTTACCTCTCGTTATGTTGAGATTGTTATTGTTTCTCTCTTCTTCCTTGCATATGCTAGTTTTTGCTTCTCTTGACAAATCTTTTCCATATAAAATGCCTATGCATAGGAAGTATGGTAGACTTAAACTTGTTTTTCACATTCTATATGATGCTCTCTTTGTGCTTCAATTTCTTGTCTTTCATGTGCCTAGCTAAAAGGCTTTAAAGAAAAGCGCTTGTTGGGAGACAACCCGTTATTTTTCTTTTGTGTTTTTATGAGTACACACAATATTACTTCTGTAATAATTGTGTTTTGCTGTTTTAATTAGTGTTTGAACCAAGCAAGACCTTTGGGATGCTGTGGTAGATCGTTGATTTGATTTTGCTAAAAAAGAGAAACTTTTGCGTCGAGTAACAAAATTGTTTTTTAAATTCACTGGAGCGTGGAAAAATTCTATTTTTTACACACAATTGATATATGAATTGCATCTGTTGTCCTAATCTTTCAGAATTTTTGTAGTTACAGAAGTATGACTAGTATTTGGGTCTTTACAGACTGTTCTGTTTTTGACAGATTCTATTTTCGACGTGTTGTTTGCTTATTTTGATGAATCTATGGGTAGTATCGGGGGGTATGAACGATGGATAAGTTGGAATGCAATAGATATAACACAATTATAAATTTAGAATGAGTTCACAATAGTACCTAAAGTGGAGCTTTGTTTTATCCTACTAACGGATCTCATGAGTTTTTTGTTGAGTTTTGTGTTGTGAAGTTTTCAAGTTTTGGGTAAAGATTTGATGGACTATGGAATAAGGAGTGGCAAAAGCCTAACCTTGGGGATTCCCAAGGCACCCAAGGTAATATTCATGGACAACCAAGCATCTAAGCGTGGGGATGCCCCGGATGGCTTCCTCTCTTTCATCTTAAATCCATCGGGAAATTTACTTGAGGCTATATTTTTATTCACCACATGATGTGTTTTGCTTGGAGCATCTTGTATTATATGAGTTTTTGCCTTTTAGTTTGCCACATTCATCCTTGCTGTACACACCTTTTGAGATGGACACACTTTAATCATGAATTTATTGGAATACTCTATGTGCTTCACTTATATCTTTTGAGCTAGGCAGTTGCTCTAGTACTTCACTTATATCTTTTAAGAGCACGGCGGTGGTTTTATTTTGTAGAAACTGATGAACTGTCATGCTTCACCTATATTATTTTGAGAGTCTTAAAACAGTATGGCAATTTTCTTAGGTTATGAATTTTTCTTAGGTTATGAATTTGGTCCTAATATGATGGGCATCCAAGAGGGATATAATAAAACTTTCATAAAGAGCATTGACTATATGAGAAGTTTGATTCCTTGCATTTGTTTTGAGATATAAAGATGGTGATATTAGGGTCATGCTAGAGAGTAATTGTGGATTGATATAAATACTTGTGTTAAAGTTTGTGATTCTCGAAGCATACACGTCTGGTCTATCATTATGCGATGAAGTTAGATCATGATTTATTTTTGATTGTCTTTCTTGTGTGTGGCGGTTGGGGATGATTGATGGTATTTTCCTACCAATCTACCCCCCTAGGAGCATGCGTATTAGTGCTTTCTCCGATGGCTAATAAATTTTTGCAGTAAGTATGTGAGTTCTTTATGATTAATGTTGAGTCCATGGGTTATACACACTCTCACCCTTCCACCATTGCTAGCCTCTGTAGTACCGCAACTTTCGCTGGTGCATTAAACCCGTCATATACCGTTCCTCAAAAAAGCCACCATACCTACCTATTATGGCATTTCCATAGCCATTTCGAAATATATTGCCATGCAACTTCCACTGTTCCGTTTATTATGATATGCACCATCATTGTCATGTTTCTTTGCATGATCATGTAGTTGGCATAGTATTTTTGGCTTGTCCACCCTTCATATTTTATACATGTCATGCTAGATCATTGCACATCCTGGTACACCGCAGGAGGCATTCATATAGAGTCATTTTGTTCTAGTATCATTATTAGAGCATTGTCCCATGTCAGGAAAGGATGATGGAGGCTATGGTTCTCGCACAAGTTGAGATGAGGCTCCGGATTTAAAAAATGGGCCAAAGAGCCTAATAACAAAATAAAAAAGAGGCCAAAGATCCCAAAATAAAAAATAGAAAAAAACATAGAAAAAGAGTGAATGGACAATGTTACTATCCTTTTCCACACATGTGCTTCGAAAATAGCACAATGTTTTTCATGATAGAGAGTCTCCTATTTTATCACTTTCATATACTATTGGGAATTTTTCATTATAGAACTTGGCTTTTATATTCCAATGATGGGCTTCCTCAAATTGCCCTAGGTCTTTGTGAGGAAGCAAGTTGGATGCACAAACACACTTAGTTTTGTTTTGAGCTTTCATACACTTATAGCTCTAGTGCATCCATTGCATGGAAATCCCTACTCACTTGCATCAATATGAATTGATGGGCATCTCCATAGCCCATTAATTTGCCTAGTTGATGTGAGACTTCTCCCTTTTTGTCTTCTCCACACAACCACTTGATATTCCACCTATTGTGCTATATCCATGGCTCACACTCATGTATTGCGTGAAAGTTGAAAAAACTTGAGAACATTAAACAATTGCTTGGCTTGTCATCAGGGTTGTGCAAGATAAATACTTTGTGTGATGAAGATAGAGCGTGACAAGACTTTATGATTTTGTAGGATAACTTTCTTTAGCCATGATATTTTTAGAAGACATGATTGCTTTACTAGTATGCTTGAAGTATTATGTTTTTATGTAAATATTAAAATTTTGTTTTGAATCTTATGGATCTGAACATTCATGCAACAATAAGAAGAATTTCATTGATAAATATGTTAGGTAGCATTTCACATCAAAAACTGAATTTTTTTATTTACCTACTCGAGGACAAGCTGGAATTAAGCTTGGGGATGCTTGATACGTCTCTAGCGCATCTACAATTTTTTATTGTTCCATGCTATTATATTCTCTGTTTTGGATGTTTTATATGTATTAATATGCTATTTATATTATTTTTGGGACTAACTTATTAACCTAGTGCCCAGTGCCAGTTGCAGTTTTTTCCTTGTTTTTGGCTTTTCCAGAAAATCAATACCAAAAGGAGTCCAAACATAATAAAACTTGATGATGATTTTTTCTTGGACGAGAAGAAACCCAGGAAGCTTTGGAAGGAGGCCAGATGACCTACGAGGAGGCCACAAGACTTAGGGGCATGCCCCAGGGGGGGTAGGCATGTGAGCCCCTCGAAGACCTTCCAACCCTAACTCCACCACTATAAATTCTCAAATATCCCCCTTATGTCAGAGGACAAACCAAAAATACTTTTCCGCCGCCGCAAGCTTCTATTCTCCTGAGATCCCATCGTGGGCCTTTTGCGGCACTCCGTCGAAGGGGGATTCGATCACGAAGGGCCTCTACACCAACCTTGCTGCCCTTCCGATGAAGCGTGAGTAGTTTACCACAGACCTAAGGGTCCATAGCTAGTATCTAGATGGCTTCTTCTCTGTATTTGATCTTCAATACAATGTTCTCCTCGATGTTCTTGGAGATCTATTCGATGTAATCTTCTTTTGCGATGCGTTTGTTGAGATCCGATGAATTGTAGATTTATGATCAGATTATCTATGAATATTATTTGAGTCTTTTCTGAACTCTTTTATGCATGATTAAGATAGCTTAGTATTTCTCTCCGATCTATCATTGGGTTTAGCCTACTAGATTGGTTTTTCTTGCAATGGGAGAGGTGCTTCATGATGGGTTCAATCTTGAAGTGTCCTCACCAGTGACAGTAGGGGTAGCGAGGCACGTATTGTGTTGTTTCCATTAAGGATAAAAAGATGGGGTTTATATCATATTACTTGATTTTATCCCTCTACATCATGTCATCTTGCTTAAGGCGTTGATACGTCCATTTTGCATCATGCTTTTAAATCGATATTTATTGCATTATGGGCTCTTATTACACGTTATTTCACAATACTTATGCCTATTCTCTCTTATTTTACGAGGTTTACATGAAGAGGGAGAATGCCGACAGCTGGAATTCTGGGTTGGAAAAGGAGCAAATATTAGAGGCCTATTCTGCACAACTCCAACAGTCCTGAAACTCCAAGAAAGTTATTTATGGAATTAATAGAAAATACTGGGCGAAGAAAGTACCAGAGGGGGCCCACACCCTGGCCAGGAGGGTGGGGGGCGCGCCCTACCCCCCTGGGCGCACCCCCCTGCCTCGTGGGCCCCTGGCAGGCCTCCGGTAACCATCTTCTTCTATATGAAGTCTTTTGCCTTGGAAAAAATCATAAGAAAGCTTTCGGGATGAAACACCGCCGCCACGAGGCGGAATCTTGGCAGAACCAATCTAGGGCTCCGGCGGAGCAGTTGTGCCGGGGAAACATCTCTCCAGGAGGGGAAATCATCATCATCGTCATCACCATCGATCCTCTCATCGGGAGGGGGTCAATCTCCATCAACATTTTCACCAACACCATCTCCTCTCAAACCCTAGTTCATCTCTTGTATCCAATCTTCATTCCAAATCTTAGTACCTGTGGGTCACTAGTAGTGTTGATTACTCCTTGTAGTTGATGCTAGTTGGTTTATTCGGTGGAAGATCATATGTTCAGATCCTTTATGCATATTAATACCCCTCTGATTATGAACATGAATGTGATTTGTGAGTAGCTACGTTTGTTCCTGAGGACATGGGAGATGTCTTGCTATAAGTAGTCATGTGAATTTGGTATTCATTCGATATTTTGATGAGATGTCTGTTGTCTCTCCTCTAGTGGTGTTATGTGCACGTCGACTACCTGACACTTCACCATTGTTTGGGCCTAGAGGAAGGCATTGGGAAGTAATAAGTAGATGACGGATTGCTAGAGTGACAGAAGCTTAAACCCTAGTTTATGTGTTGCTTCGTAAGGGGCTGATTTTGATCCATATGTTTCATGCTATGGTTAGGTTTATGTAACACCCCGAGAATCATGCTATAGTGATCTCCCCTTTTAATGATGCCATGTCGTCATGTTTTTCAAAATAATTTTCCACTGAGTATAATTCAAATTTTAAATAACAAGTCAAATTCTTATTACTTCAAACCGTCAAATAAAAAATGTTCTATGGGTTGCAAATTTTCACCAAGTAATTAACATGTAGAGGCCAACATTAAATGGAATTTTAATTTTTTCCCTAGGCATATTTCAGTGAATCGGTGGAATTAAATAGACACGTTTAAATTCAAATATAGATTTGAATTACTTCAGTTGACTCCAAGCTTTTTGTAACACCACAATTTTCTGCATGAATTATGTGCCAAGTTTCGATTATAACAATATCCATTTGGTGGTCCAACTATTTGTAAAATAGAAAAGAAAAAGAAACAATAAGGGGGAAAACAGAACAAGGGGGGAAGTGAAAAAAAGAACCTAAACTACTGGACCCCTGGCCCATTTAGCAAACACTGGCCCAGCCACCCCCACATGTCCTCTTCCCCTCGCTACAGGAGGCAGGGGTGGCCGTGGCGGCCATCCGCTGGCCTAGGCCATGCGTGGCGGCCATCCCGCGCTCCCCCTCGTCTACAAGACCTCGGCGCCCCTCCTCTCGAACCCTAATCCCCTCCCTCGCGCCCCCATCTCCTCTTCCTCGCTCTCCCTCGACGAAACCGCCCCTCCCCGATGCCCCCGTCATCATCACGCCATCGTCGTCACCGCCTCGTTGTTGCCATGACCACTGACCGGACCTCGGCGTCCTGATACGCCCAGGAGGACCGCCGCCATCGTCCACATCAGCCCCGCCCTTTGGCTCAAGCGGAGGTCTCTGTCGTCACCATCGGTTTTGTCTTCAAGCTCTGGCCATCGCGATGCCATCGAGGAATTCGTCGCCATCACTGCATCCCCGGCCTCCCCGTCCTCACCAACAAGCTCGCGGTGAGCTTCACAACCGATTCCCCTTTCTCCCTCTCGAATCGGTCGCTGTTTGTCGTCGTCCGAAGACCGCCGTGGCTGGCATGGCCAAAGCTGCTCTTGGTCGCGCCCATTCTCCTTGCGCTGCGGCTGCTTGCTTGCGCTGCTGTTGCCGCTTGCTAGTTGCCACTGGTGCTGCCCTGTGGTGCTGCTTCTTACTGTTGCCGCTGCTAGCTGTTGTTGCCTACTAGTCGCCGCTGCTCTTGCGTTCTGCTGCGGCTCCTTCCTTGATGCTGCATGTTGCTACTACTAGCCAGGCCCATGGCCATGGGCGTGTGCAGCGTGTGCCTCTGTAGAGATGTGGTCGGCCTAGTTTAATTAGGATTAAACTAATTTAGTTTAGATTAGTTGGTTAATTAATTAGTCTAAGCCTATTGCATGTGGACCCCCATTTATTTAAGTTAGTTTTAGTTATTTGTTTAGGTATAGCCTATGACATGTGGGCTACCAACTCTCCTTTTGACCAGTCAATTTGACTTGGTCAATTCGGATTAAATAAATTCCAGTAATTTTAGAAAATGTTTAAAACTATTAATTCATAGAAAAATAACCATAGCTCGGATTGAAAAACTTTATATATGAAAGTTGCTCAGAACGACGAGACGAATCTGATCGTGTCGTCTGTTTCCATGTCGGAACCCTATACGGAGGTGAACCCGTAACTTTTAGCCCGTTTCTGGTAGATGAATGGTGCCTACACACCGGTTATTAAATCCAACTTTAATCCGAAAGTAACTAAATGACTTAGACATATTTTTACGCAACCATGCACTACGCGTTAGCATAACATACTTTGTGTTGCATATGATTACTATGTATTTATCTGTTTCTTCCCCCTCTTCTCTCGATAGACCCCGAGACCGATGTTGCCCCTATGATCGACTACATCACGGACGACACCACTAACGACCCTGCCTTTGTTGCTGAGCAACCAGGCAAGCCACCCCCCCTTTGATCATCCCAATATCACCCATTCCATTCTCTCATGCTTGCATTAGATTTTGCTACTATTATTGTTTGCTCTATTCTGATGCATAGCCTGCTTTTGTAACCTAGTTATCCTAAACCGCTGAGTATAGGTTGGTTAGTGATCCATCAGGGACCCCCACCTGGTCCTTGTTTCCCCTTCTTCATCATCGATGACTCGATCAACATGATCGGTGACTCGATCAACGTGATCGACGACCAGAGCCCGACACCTAACATCACATCCCGCCCCTTTTGTTGTTCGACTCTGCAGAGTTACCATCGAGTGTCGAGGGTGGAACCCCATACATCACTCCTGATGAGATCTCTATAGTGTAGCTATTCGATCATGGTCATCCAGGGTTATTTCCTCCTTCACCACTTCCGATATGACTTTGTCGTGCAACCCCTCAAGTGTGAACCTCGAGGGTGGTTCCTCTTGTGTTCACCTTGATGATCACATCGAGTGGAATCCACCGAGGGTGGTTCCTCAGGGTGGTTCCCCTTGGCGTTAGACACACAGTTACTATGGTTACTATGACTTTACACTGAACCATGTTACTAAAGACGGGTCAGCCCTGAGGGGTACCTCATGAGCCTAATTGCGAGTGATGTGGAGTCGGGTTGACCTGGAAGGTGCCCACGAGATAAATACGAGGCATGGACGGGAATTCTTAGCCCTTGCCGCAAGTCCTCGAGACGGGGCAACAGGGTCACATCTTTCATGAGTCTCTGCTTGTTACCGCGTGTTCCTAATCCACTATGATTTGGATATTTGATCCGAGGGGCCTCTGGCCTGATAGCACTAACCATCACGTGGGCATAGTATGGGCGTTTTGCATCCTATGCATCAGCCGAAGCTTAATAGACGTCAGCGACTGAGCGGTGCGCGCCGGGTTGGACTGTGTAATCACCTGCCTTTTTGAAGGAGGTAGCTACGTCTATGTCGGTGTCAAAACCGGCGGATCTCGGGTAGGGGGTCCCGATCTGTGCGTCAAGGCTAATGGTAACAAGAAGCAAGGGACACAGATGTTTATCCAGGTTCGGGCCCTCTCGATGGAGGTAAAACCCTACTTCCTGCTTGATTAATATTGAAGATATGGGTAGTACAATAGTAGATTTACCACGAGATCGTAGAGGCTAAACCCTAGAAGCTACCCTATAATGGTATGATTGTAATTGTGATCGGCCTTCTAAGGACCAACCTCTCCGGTTTATATAGACACCGAAGAGGGCTAGGGTTTACATGGAGTCGGTTACAAGGAGGGAAACACAATATCTGGATCGCCAGGCTTGCCTTCCACGCAAAGGAGAGTCCCATTCGGACACGTGCCAAAGTCTTGAGTCTTGCATCTTCACGCTTCAATAGTTCGGACATTGTACACAGTCCGGCTGTCCGGATACCCCCTAATCCAGGACTCCCTCAGTAGCCCCTGAACCAGGCTTCAATGACAATGAGTTCGGCGCGCAGTATTGTCTTCGGCATTGCAAGGCGGGTTCCTTCTCCGAATAATCCGAAGTAATTATCGAACACTTGAATCGTGTTCGGATCCACAAAATGATCTTTACACACCGCTGTAGAGAGAATGATATTTCACAAATGCAATCCGCTGACAACGTTTTTAGACGACGTGACATGTTGTTACGGTCGGATCATTATTCAAACCATTTTCTCACAACCAGCCACAGCGCATATTGCGAGGCGGTTTCTTTGACACATTTTGTCAAAGTAGAGATCGTGTTCCCTTATTACGGGATTCTCATCAATACGGGTATGGGTAATCTCACCACGTCATCAATCGTGGCACTTGGGAAGCAAGCGATTCCCAACGGGTAAGTGGGGAGGTGCACCGCTTTCGTCGCGTCTATAAAGGGATAAGATTTCCTCATTTTTACCCATGCTTTTTTTCTCCATTGCCCACTCTTGCCCCCTCGAGCTCCAGCGCCCAAGCCCAAGTCTTCTCCGCACGGCTAAATATGTTTGGAGCAGGAGGCAAGTGGGTGGCTTCCACCGTCAATGAGAAGCATGTCACAAATCTTCAGGCGGCCGGATACTTGGCCGCAGATAGCGCACCGGCTACCAGACGTCGAGCAGGTCATTCCGACCCCAGGACCCCACGAGAGGGTCGTGTTCGTTGCCCACTTCGTCCGTGGACTAGGATTTCCGCTTCATCCCTTCTTCCGTGGGCTTATGTTCTACTATGGGCTAGATTTCCATGATCTAGCCCCAAATTTCGTCCTGAACATCTCAGCGTTCATCGTTGTATGCGAGACCTTCCTCCGCATCCGGCCTCATTTTGGCCTGTGGCTGCAAACCTTCTGCGTGAAGCCGAAGATCGTACACGGCCAGCAAGTGGAGTGCGGAGGGGCCATGGTGGGCAAGATGCCTAACGTCATCTGGCTGGACGGTTCCTTTGCGGAGACCGTAAAAGGGTGGCAATCGCGGTGGTTCTACATCACCGAGCCGCGCGGCGCCAACTGGGTGGCGGCCCCCGAGTTCCAATCCGGAGCGCCCATGCGGCTCACCTCCTGGGAAAAGAAGGGCCTGTCCTGGGGCGAATCTACGGAGCTGACCGGACTCCAGACCTACATCAAAAGCATGAAGGACAAGAACATCAAGCTTGTCAACGCGATCCAGGTCATGCTCGTTCGCCGGATTCTGCCATGTCAAAGGCGGGCATTCAATCTGTGGGAGTTCGTCCCGGCCGAACACCAGACGCTCCGGAAGCTCTACGACATGACGCACAAAGGCACATGGAAGGTGTTGTTCAAGGCCTCCGAAGTACCCCCTCCCACATCCGAGTACCGCGGGCTTCACGCCGCACGCCCTCCTAGTCAGGTGAGTTCTCAGACTACCATCGGATTCGGTTCTTCCCAATATATTCATGGGAGAGCCTTAAGTAGTTATGCATATTTGTTCAGGATTATGTGGAGACAGCGAAGCAGGTTTACTGTCCGGTTCCGCTGCCAGAAGGCCCAGCTGATGCTCTCCTGACGGAGATGCTAGTCCCGGCACCGTACAAGGTGCCCGACAAGAAGGCCGAAAAGAAGGCCCCGGGAATCCAAAAGGGTCTCCGACGTAAGGTCGTGCCGGAAGCCTCGTCCGAAGACAACGAGGCACACTCCTCCCACGAAGGGGAGGAAGAAGAAGAAGAAGACGCCCCATCCAGAAAGGATGAGGGGCCTGGGGAGGAGGACCAGGGGGGCGGAAAATGCCCTCGGCGCAAGGCCGTCACACCCACGCAGACGACGAGACAGATTCCTCCCGCGGAGGTGGGAGGAAGTAAGAAGAAACTCTACCTCCCCGCACTAGGGAGGAGAAAGAGGAAAGCTGCCCCGGAGGGGGAGGCTGGGGCGTCCAAGAAGGGAAAGGTGTCCCTTCTGGACTACTCCGCCACGGCCGCTCACAGCGAAGAGGGGTGGCTATCCAGGGGGAAACCCCCAGTGCGATCATAAGTGTCTGCACTCTATCATGACTTCACTCCATAGCTTTTTTATAATGCCGAACATATATGCACTCCGGCCAGGGCTCACCCCGAGGTATCTCCTTCCGGGTTCCTGAGCGATTCGGAGATGAATTCGCTTCCGACGACCACTACTCCTCAGCCCGCGGATGACACGGAGGTGTTGCCCCGAAGGCTCCCAGAGCGGGGGGAGGTGACTCTGGAGACGCCTCCAGGCGAGATTCCAGATGTCAGACACACGGGGTTCAAGATCCCCGCGGATCGTGTTGATGAGAGCCACAGTAGACCGGGCTCTCAACCGAACACTGTTCCGGAACCTTCAATGGTTCCGAACTCAGGCGGACAGCCCCTCGTTAGGGAGGGCGAGCTGTCTGCATCGAGGACTTTCGTTGCGCCCGAGGTGCCGGATTGTCTACTAGAAGCGCTTCGCGGCGCTTCCATGGATGAAGAGCACCGTACTCTTATGAGTGCGGTGATTCAGAAGGTTTCGTCCGCGGACTAACCGAAGCCTGCACCAGCCTCCTAATAGGTTTTGAGGTAAGCAATAAATGCGTGTAAGATTACCACCCGATAGGTAGTAGCCCCTGATACTCTGTTTGGTGTTCGGAAAGTAAAACCAAACGAAGGGTCGATTTTAATCCGCAGGAGTCTAATAACAAATATTCATGTGCGTAAGCAGGCTGTGCTGCTTGCTGCTGCTACCTGCACGGCCGAGGTTGCCGAACTAAAGCAGGACCTGGAGTAGGTGCAGGGAGAGCTCGGCCTCACGAAGAGGCAGATCGAAGATAACAAGGGTAAGTGATTCCCCGCTCTTATGTATTTAAGGATAGACAAAATTGGTTAGTCCAACGCAGACGCGTCGTGACTGTGTAACAGGGGCCACCACCGAACTGACTTCCCTGAAGAAAGCGCTGTCCGAGGCCGAAGACAAGGCGGCCTTGGAATGCCAGAAGCGCGAAAAGCAAAGTGCTAGAGTGGGCGAGGTACAGCAAGAGCTCCGGGACCTTAGCAAGAAGTACGAGTCCGTGGAGCATGATCTGAAGATGAAAGAGGACGAGCTTGCGAAGGCCTTGGTGAGTATGAAAGATGCCAAGGCCGAAGCCAAGAAGGCACAACAGGAAATCCAAGAGGCCAAAAAGATAGCAGCGGGTAAGAAATTCTTTATGCAAAGCAAACATGTGGAGGAGGCGTTTCTTTTACTTACTCGAATTCGGAGCTCTCCAGGGGCATTCGCAGATCTGCCATGCAGCGTATCAGACGCTGCGGAGTTCTACCGTGCCCAGGAGGGGAGCTCAACGGAGAAGCTGTTCTGGTCCCAGTATGCTGGGGCCGAACACCCAATGCCTCTGAGTGACCAACTGAAGCAGTTGGTCGAACTCCACAGGGCAGCCAAAGTGGCTATGAAAGATTTCATAGTCCGGCTATGGCCTGGTGAGCCCATGCGCACTAGCTACTTTGGCCTGATCAAGCGGATGGTGAATGCCTGTCCACAGCTTGAAGTCATCAAGCGGTCTGTTTGTATTGAGGGTGCCCGCCGGGACTTTACCCGCGCGAAGGTGCATTGGGGCAAGCTGGATGGTGAGAAGCTGGTGAAGGACGGTCCGCCAGAGGGCAAGGAGCATCGCCATCCCGAGATGTACTATGATGGTGTTATGAAGGGCGTCCGTCTTGTGGCCGGTGAGTGTACCAAGGACAAGATCTTTGACTAAATGCACCTCTGCCATTGTTGTAATTTAAAGACGAATTTACTTGTGCTAGCACTATTTGATTTAAAATATTACCTTCTGTGCGACTATTTATAAAATTCTGAAAGTAGGCCAGTCGTCGGCTTCCACCCCCATGTAACTAGTACTGGGGTGTTCGTGGAAAACCTGGACACTCTTTATCCAAATGTTTGGTCCCTTAAGGAGGTGTCCGGCGCAGCGAACAAGGCAATCGGACTATGCGGCTTTATAACTTTCATTTAGCCATAGAAGTCTACAATTTTAAATTTCGGTGAAGCCCCTAGAATTCCGAAGGCCGAATTGGGGCACTATACATGCCTAGATCGGACGAAGCCGATTTAACGCCTAAAGCAGAAAATCTTTAAGGATTTTAAGACCTCTCGAACAGCGACCAGCTCTCGCCACATCATGCCGGTCAGTTTTCGGTTTTCTTAGCCGGGACACAATCGCAGTAGTTCTCCCTGCACTACCTTAGCCGATATAACGGAACGTAAGGCACCAAAACAAGGGAGCCGGGCTATCCCAACTGTAGACCCAAGACATGATTCGGAGCTGATGCATATAGTGCTATAAGTTCAGGGTGCCGCACTGTTGAAAGTGTTCGGACTTTACTTGCCATATTACGGGGCGCCATGAGAAGCCCCTGGCAAACTGACTGTACCAAGGTGTACAGATGCAATATCAAATGAACATTTATGAGAAAAAATGCTCAAGTAAGAATTGTAAGCTGACGCTATATATGATCTCCCATTGATGAATAATATGTTTAAGCGTATGTTTACAATGGATGCATTAAGCGGAGATCAATAGGACTATTTGACATGTCCTATCAAGGGGTAGGCTGTGTACAGATAGATAAAGTAGGTATAATGATCGTAAATAGATTCCACCTAGGTATTTCCTTCTGTGCACAACTCGGTTGTCTCTCCCATGTAAGTCCGGCAATCTGGCTCTTCTGAGGATGCTGCACTAAAGCGATGTCCTGAAAGGTAAAAGGGAAAGATTATGAAGGTATTTGGCGGTTACCCACACTATTGACTGAGTCGTTGTTGCGCCTCCGCCTATGCCCATGGTATCTTGTGTGCGTAATTGTGTACGCACGGCACGAATGCTGCTTTGATGGGGCTTGAGCGGAGGCCAGACTGCTAATCACACTCTTGGTGTTCCTGATGATCCTGTTGCAGGGTGCTCCGGACTCGCTTGACAGTGCTTGAGGTTGTCGTCACCGGATTGGTGGTTTGCTGGAGGAGGCCGCATTGTACTTCTGTCGCGAGGGCTGCAGTATGCTCTTCTGTACGGAGAGAGCGATCCATGTTTCCATTGACTGTTATGACCCCGCGCGGACCTGTCATCTTGAGCTTGAGGTATGCATAATGTGGTACCACATTTAATCTAGCGAATCCGGTTTGTCCGAGCAGTGCGTGGTAGCCACTACGGAAGGGGACGATATCGAAGATTAACCCTTCACTTTGGAAGTTGTCCAGGGATCCGAAGACCACTTCCAATGTTATAGAGCCTGTATAGCGGGCCTCTACTCCAGAAATTACACCTTTAAAGGTGGTTTTGGTGGGATTTATCCTTGAAGGGTCAATACCCATTTTGCGCACCGTGTCCTGATAAAACAGGTTCAGGCTGCTGCCACCGTCCATAAGGACTCGCGTGAGGTGGAATCCATCGATGATTGGGTCTAAGACCAATGCGGCTGAGCTGCCATGACGGATGCTAGTAGGATGATCCCTACAATCAAAGGTGATCGAACAAGCTGACCATGGGTTGAATTTTGGGGCGACTGGCTCCATCGCATAGATGTCCCGTAGTGCTCGCTTCTGTTCCCGCTTGGGGATGTGAGTGGCGTAGATCATGTTGACCGTTTTCACCTGGGGGGGGGGGATTTCTTTTGTCCCCCAGTGTTCGGACGCTGGGGCTCTTCGTCATCATCGCTGTGCAGCCCCTTGTCCTTGTTTTCGGCGTTTATTTTGCTGGCCTGTTTGAAGACCCAGCAGTCTCTATTGGTGTGGTTGGCTGGCTTGTTCGGGGTGCCATGAATTTGGCTCGAGCGCTCCAGTATGCGGTCCAGACTGGACGGTCCCTGATTATTTGTTTTGAACAGCTTTTTCTGCTAACCAAACTTGGATCTGCTGAATCCGACGTTTACTGTCGTGTCTTCAGTGTTGTCGCCGTTGTTCCGTCGCTTATATCTGTTGCGTCGTGGCTTGCCGTTGTTATCCCGGACATCCGAAGTGCCGGAATGTGGGGTGGTGCCGCTGCGAGCCAACCAGCTGTCCTCGCCCGCGCAAAAGTGGGTCATTAGTGTTGTGAGAGCTGCCATGGACTTGGGTTTTTCCTGGCTGAGGTATCGAGCAAGCCACTCATCACGGATATTACCGCCAGGGCATCGGCGTCCGGACAGTCAACTATTTGGTTCTTTTTAGTTAGGAACCGAGTCCAGTATTTCCTGGCTGACTCTCCGGGCTGCTGAGTAATGTGGCTCAGGTCATCAGCGTCCGGTGGTCGCACATATGTGCCCTGGAAGTTGTCGAGGAATGCGTCTTCCAGGTTTTCCCAACTACTAATTGAATTTGCTGGCAGGCTGTTTAGCCAGTGCCGTGCTGGTCCTTTGAGCTTAAGGGGAAGATACTTCATGGCGTGTAGATCATCTCCGCGGGCCATGTGAATGTGGAGAAGGAAATCTTTGATCCATACTGCGGGGTCTATTGTGCCATCGTATGATTCGATGTTTACGGGTTTGAACCCTTCTAGGAATTCATGATCCATCACTTCGTCAGTGAAGCAGAGGGGGTGTGCGGCGCCTCTGTGCCAGGCTATGTGGCTACGCAGTTCGAATTGGTCTAGGTTGCTGTGTTCGGCCCGGCCGGACTTGTTGATAATGTATCCGGCGTGAGGGTCATCGTCGCGCGCTGGGGCACGCCCCTGTGATCCGTAGATCGATCTTAGCTGTCCTGCTTTGTTTTCTAGAATATCTTGCAGATCTTGCCTATTGCCCTGGGCCACGGTGTATCGGCGTGGGGGTGCGGGCTGGTAATCGGGCTGATATCCCGTTTTATCCCGGCCACGGGGTGGACGGTCAGCCATTTGGTGCTCGAGTCCGTATTCCTCGGCTGCCAGGACTTCAGTCCATCTGTCTGTGAGCAGGTCTTGATGAGCTTGGAGTTGCTGCTGCTTCTTTTTCAGGCTCCTCGCAGTGGCTATAAGCCGACGCTTGAAGCGCTCCTGCTCCACGGGATCCTCAGGCACGCCGAACTCGTCGTCGCTGAGGCTAATCTCGTCTTCGGAGGGGGGCATGTACTTGTCCTCCTCCGAGTATCTGTCCGTCGCCTGTTCTTCTGGGCTGGCCTGCTCATCTTCCTGTTCGGCCTACTCGAAGGCGGGCTAGTCAGAGTTATATTCCTCTTCAGCGCCATCCAGATTGCTTTCATCTCCAGGGCCGGTATTGCTATGGCGGGGCTTGGAGCGGCGCCGACGACGCCCATGCTTTGCTTTTCTCCTGAGGGGTTGTCCTTCGTTGCCTCGTCGCCATTGGTTTCCTTCGCAGTGTCCACCATATATATATCGTATGAGGAGGTGGCCTTCCACCGCCCTGTGAGCGGTGTCTCCCGTAATTCTCCTGCATTGTCGTCCATACCGTCGATGTCTTCAGAGTCGAAGTCAAGCACGTCGGTTAAATCATCGACCGTGGCAATGAAGTGGGTTGTGGGTGGGCAACAAATTCCATCGTTGCCCGCCTCCCACTCAAGCCGGACATAGTTCGGCCCAGAGCCTCCTGACAAAGAGAGAGACTTCAATGAGTTCAGCATGTCGCCGAAGGGCGAGTGCTGAAAGATGTCCGTAGCGGTGAACTCCATTACTGGAGCCCAACCAGTCTCGGCGGGCTCGGGAGCGCGCGGACAGGAACCTACAACCGGATACGAATCTGGGGGTCCGGAGTCACAGGCTTCCTCAGAAGTGAGACCTGTGTTTGGCTCCACCGCCGATGAGGGTACGACCCGCGGGCCGGGGTCCATCCCTCCGTCCCTAGGCAACACAGCCTGCTCTGGATTTAAGTCCAGGGCTACTTCAGGGGTGATATCCCGAGTGTTATCCAACACCAGGTCCAGACCATGCTCATTGTGACTGTCCAATGCCCCCGGCGCGGGCCCGAATCCGTCGAAGATCAATTCTCCGTGGATATCCGCCGTGTAGTTTAGGTTTCTGAACCTGATTTAATGGCCAGGGGCGTAGCTGTCGATCTGCTCCAGATGGCCAATCGAATTGGCCCGCAGTGCGAAGCCGCCAAACACGAAGATCTGTCAGGGAAGGAAAGCCTCGCCCTGGACCGCGTCATTGACGATGATTGAAGGAGCCATCGAGACTGGCAGCGATGACATAGAGGAACTGTCAATGAAAGCACCAATGTCGGTGTCAAAACCGGCAGATCTCGGGTTGGGGGTCCCGATCTATGCGTCAAGGCTGATGGTAACAGGAAGCAAGGGACACAGATGTTTACCCAGGTTCGGGCCCTCTCGATAGAGTTAAAATCGTACTTCCTGCTTGATTAATATTGAAGATATGGGTAGTACAATAGTAGATCTACCACGAGATCATAGAGGCTAAACCCTAAAAGCTAGCCTATGATGGTATGATTGTAATTGTGATCGACCTTCTAAGGACCAACCTCTCCGGTTTATATAGACACCGAAGAGGGCTAGGGTTTACATGGAGTCGGTTAGAAGGAGGGAAACACAATATCCGGATCGCCAAGCTTGCCTTCCACGCAAAGGAGAGTCGCATCCGGACACAGGCCGAAGTCTTGAGTCTTACATCTTCATGCTTCAATAGTCCGGACGTTGTACACAGTCCGGCTGTCCGGATACCCCCTAATCTAGGACTCCCTCAGTCTGCTCACCGGCCGCCCACGCAACATGCAGGAGTACCCGAGGAGATGGCCCATGACCCCTAGGGACATAGGTTTATGTCTGGCGTGCTGACCTCTCTATTAATCCTAGGCCGGGTTGCGGCGTATTGTTTGGCTGAGGCCAGGCATGACCCAGGAAAGTATATCCGCCAGAGTTAATCAAGCGTGGTGGGTAAGTTGGTGCACCCCTGCAGGGAAGAAAACATATATCGATAGCATGTCCTACGGTAACTGACACTCGGAGCTGTATCCCGATCGATACAACTAGAATTGGATGCTGAGGCATGATTTGGATATGTTGCTTCGGGAGTCAAAAAAGGATCCCGGAGCGTTGATACAACAACATAAATATGACTTATGTTATACTACTCTACCCCCTCATGTTGTTGCAAGATGGTGGTTTCCAGAAGATGCTAGTCTTCGATAGGACTAGTTTTTCCCCCTTCTCTTCTGGCATTCTGCAGTCCAGTCCACAGATACAACCCATTTCAACTGACACCGATGCATATGTAGTGTAGATCCTTGCTTGCGAGTACTTTGGATGAGTACTCACGGTTGCTTTGCTCCCTCTTTTCCCCCTTTTCCATTCTTCTCGGATGATGCAACCAGATGACGGAGTCCAGGAGCCAGATGCCACCTTCGATGACGACTACTACAAACCCGAGGCTGCCTACTACTACGTGGAGGCCGCCGCCGATGAGGAGTAGTTAGGAGGCTCCCAGGCAGGACACCTTGCCTTTTCGATCATGTTGCTTTTGTGCTAGCCTTCTTAAGGCAAACTTGTTTAACTTATGTCTGTACTCAAATATTGTTGCTTCCGCTGACTCATTTGTATTCAAGCTGATGTATTCGAGCCCTCGAGGCCCCTGGCTTGTAATATAAAGCTTGTATTATTTTAATTAGTGGCTAGAGTTGTGTTGTGATATCTTCACGTGAGTCCCTGATCTTGATCGTACACATTTGCATGTATGATTAGTGTATGATTGAATCGGGGGCGTCACAAGTTGGTATCAGAGCTGACTGCCTGTAGGTAGCCCCCTTTCCAACTCCTTGGCCGAAGTTGAGTCTAGTCATTGAAAAACTTTTACTAACATGGTCGTGCGGCTTATGGGCCCACGTCGCCGTTGTGTGGTGTTAGGATCTTTTACTCCCTATCTATACTCTGGGACTCTGATCTATCTTCCATTCAGGTTCGATTTTTCAAACTCTAACATTAGGTTCTCGTAAGCACTTCCTCCCGAAGAGCCGCTCATTCCAGATGATCGCCTGCTTCATCAGAAGATTCTAAAGATACTCTTCGATGTTTTCCCGAGACCCTTATGCCCACTGCCTTTAGAATTCCCTACCACCAATATATCCTTATGGATAACTACATACAGTTGTTGTTCATACCTTCGTGCCAAGTTGCTCTTGTTTTTACAAGATGCCCCAGAATACTCTTAGTTGTCCAGAGAACCCCTTCTGCAACTTCCTTGAAGTTCTTTGCCGCATGAATACCTCTACGAATAATTCCTCACAATTACCGAGGATTGTTCATCCCCAGTTGTTTGGGTGTTTCACAAAAGTCTTTAAAATACTATTGGATCTTCCGAAAATCCTCAGCACCTTATTGCTCTTGAAATTCGTGCGTGCTTGCATTATGGTTAAATCCCATAAGTATAGTAATCTTTTGGCATCCTTTGTCATTATCATTTTGAGTCTGTTGATTCAATATGTTGAGGATGCTCGCAACCTTAGTCAAACCCTAGGATTAATTCTTCTAGCTCAGACATCATTTTGAACAGGAGCTGATTCTCGACCAATCCAATTGCCGTTGATTGTACCCCTAAGTCTATTCAACTATTCCATCCTTACTCAGAGTGTTTGCTTCTGATCCCTTGATTTGGAAATCATAATTCCCTTGCATTTGAGCTTTGAATTAATCAGTTGTTTCTATAATCTGATCTCCTTGCATTCTTTCTTTGTCTGGTTGAGTACCGATGCTCACTTCAGATCCCTTGTGGACCACCAAACCGTTAGTTGGATTATTATCTGACAGTGTCCTTCAAATTCAACAACCTTGTGAGTCTTTCCTCGGATACATAATGCCTTTGGTAAATTGTATCCTCAGCTTTTGTCAACCATTCTCTGCTTTCAAGTTGGTGTTAGTTACTCGTGAAGATTGTGGTATATATTCCTAAGATGCCCCTATGGGTTGAACCTATGCCTTCCATAAATCTGTGCGAATCCGAAAGATTTCATGGGTCTTACTCATCTGGTATTTCACCAAGTAAAACTTTCAACACTAATGCCTTCTTCAAAACAAGAACTGAATGAAAGGTTATGCATTGGAAAAGTGGGTGTCGACCCTAAACTTTGTGTTCATGCCCATGGACAAGATGTAGATCCTATCATGGAAGCTTCTTGTAATAACAACTTTTTCCTTGATATAATATCATCGGGTATCTCTGAATTGATCCTTCGCAATCATGGTTCCGACCATATTTTCTCCTTGATTCCATTTCTCAGACAAGTTAAAGCACTTGTCTTCTGTCGACCAACACATCTCCGCAACCTCTATTTTGATCTTCCTTCGAGTATTACCCTCCAGTATCTCGAGAATATCAAAGAACTGTGTTGCTTCCTATGAGTCTTCATCTAGTATTGCTTCTCATCGATTTCGTATTTCCCTTGGGTTGTGAGTTATTAGTCACTCAATAATACTGATAAGTGAATCGATTCCGCACTCCAATTCAATAACTCTAAGTAATTTTCGTTGCATACGAGTTTGATAATCCTTCAAGTCATTCCTAGCCTGATCAGCTATATCATTATCGTGCCAAATTTTAACTGTGCTACTTGGTGCTTCTTCCCGGAGCACAATTTTCGACGATGAGCTAAGCTTACATCGATCTTCCTTGTCATATCATTTCACCTTGAACAGCAAGCCTGATTCCGAGATTGTGTCATATTCGTGGTTCTGATAACTTTTCGCTTCAAAATTCCTTTGACTTGATGTCATCGCCAATCGATTACATCTTCATGAAATCTCTCGACAAATTGTCGTGATCATAATCAACATTCCAAGCTCTTTCAGGATATCAATCAAATTCATGATGAGAAATACCATCCTTACCCCTCGATGATTTGTGTTATCATCGAAAACATTCTTGCCTCCCCCCAACACAAACTTGTTCATACAATTTTGGGGTACATCCTTTTTGACTTGTCGATGGATTGCTGATGAACCCATCGGCCACCTCCTCATCTTTTCCCTGATAAAATTGCATGAGATGTTCTAAAAATTCCTGATGGATCCTTTGTGTTCCCAAGGTCCAACCTTTACCTCATGACCATGTCAATGCTATCCCGAAGCATAACGATGGTACTCCGAACATCATTAAGAACATTGGAGGCGCAATGCTAAATGTTTCTTGTCCATTTATCCAAGCACTGTTGTATGGTTAACATCATGAATTTCCTCTCCCCTTTACCTAAATGGTAATCTACTTGCTATCCTGTCATGGATATCGTCATCTGCTTGTCCTTGAAAGGATATACTCCTAATATTTGTGTTTAAAGACATTTTCCCTTCCATTGTTCTGATTAAATTAATACTCACATTTTCATTTTCATTGGTTTGTTTATCCTTTTTCATAATCTAACTTATCTGAGTAGAGGTAATTCTTTGCTTAGGTAAACACCTCGGTGTACAACTATGTCAGTGAGACCCTCTAACTAATGTTGATGACATTCCGGTAACTGCCGGTGGACGAGAACTTTGCCTATTGGCCCGCCTCGTTTCAATGAGCAGGAAAATGGTTCTCTTCACGCCTCGCCCTTTGTACCAATGTTGTTGCCAACATAACTGACAAGCTATCCTATGACATGCCTTGCTACCATGACTATGCAATATGTCAGCGTCCTTGCTACTTTTGAACCACATGGTGGGCCCATAACCCACATTTCCACATGATCGAAACCTGACTCTCCTGTACATCCTTGATTCCGTAGCATCCTTTTCACTTGCCTTCGTATGTAATTCATGAGCCACGGTCCTAGAGTTGATCTATTCTGGTATCACACGCAACACTTATTCCATTGCTCTGAAACCCCCTTCACACTCTACTTCAGGCATCAAAAGATTGCTTACCCATTTGAAACTTTCGTCCCCCCTATAATGCTCTCGAGGTGTTTCTTGTAATCAACTCGAGAGACATTGTATGCTTCTTCCCCTATTTAATCGTTCGATGCTCAATCTTGTTAAAACCCTTCCTTATAGAGTTTCCCATCTCATCCTTTCATAAGTATGGTGAAGATCCCGAAGGGAGGACGATGACTTCATCATGAAGCCCTGATGCAGCAAAATGAAGGCATCAACGAAAGGGATCAACTTCTTCGAGAAGGGCAACCAAGACCTTGAAGACTCGTTAGAATTTCGTAACCAAATCTTTCCCCCTTAACCCACCTATTAAATCTCGGGACGAGATTTCTTGTAGTGGAGGAGATTTGTAACACCCCGAGAATCATGCTACAGTGATCTCCCCTTTTAATGATGCCATGTCGTCATGTTTTTCAAACTTATTTTCCACTTGATGAAAATCAGAGTAAAATTCAAATTTTAAATAACAAGTCAAATTCTTATTACTTCAAACCATCAAATAAAAAAATGTTCTATGGGTTGCAAATTTTCACCAAGTAGTTAACATGTAGAGGCCAACATTAAATGGAATTTTTCATTTGTCCCCTAGGCATATTTAAGTGAATTGGTGGAATTAAATAGACACATTTAAATTCAAATATAGATTTGAATTACTTCAGTTGACTCCAAACTTTTTGTGCAACACCACAATTTTGTGCATGAATTATGTGCCAAGTTTCGTTATAACAATATCCATTTGGTGGTCCAACTATTGTAAAATAGAAAAGAAAAAGAAAGAATAAGGGGGAAAACAGAACAAGGGGGGAAGTGAAAAAAAAGGAACCTAAACTACTAGACACCTGGCCCATTTAGCAAAAACTGGCCCAACCACCCCCACGCGTCCTCTTCCCCTCGCTACACGAGGCAGGGGTGGCCGTGGTGGCCATCCGCCAGCCGAGGCCGTGTGTGGCGGCCATCCCGCACTCCCCCTCGTCTACAAGACCTCGACGCCCCTCCTCTTGAACCCTAATCCCCTCCCTCGCGCCCTCATCTCCTCTTCCTCGCTCTCCCTCGACGAAACCGCCCCTCCCCGACGCCCCCGCCGTCATCACGCCATCGTCACCACCGCCTCGTCGTTGCCATGACCACTGACCGGACCTCGCCGTCCTGATACGCCCAGGAGGACCACCGCCATCGTCCACATCTACCCCGCCCTTTGGCTCGAGCTTGGGAGGTCTCTGCCGTCACCATCAATTTCGTCTTCAACCTCCGGCCACCGCGACGCCATCGACGAGTTCGTCACCATCACTGCGTCCCCGGCCTCCCCGTCATCGCCAACAAGCTCGCGGTGAGCTCCATAGCCGATTCACCTTTCTCCCTTTCGAATCGGTCGCTGTTTGCCGTCGCCCGAAGCCCGGCGTGGCCGCCATGGGCGAAGTTGCTCTTCGCCGCGCCCATTCTCCTTGTGCTGCGGCCGCTTGCTTGTGCTGCTGTTGCCGCTTGCTAGCTGCCGCTGGTGCTGCCCTGTGGTGTTGCTTCCTACTGTTGCCGCTGCTAGCTGCTGTAGCCTACTAGTCGTCGCTGCTCTTGCGTTCTATGGCGGCTCCTTCCTTGCTGCCGCATGTTGCTGCTACTAGCCAGGCCCATGGCCATGGGCGTGTGCAGCACGTGCCTGTGTAGAGATGTGGCCGACCTAGTTTAATTAGGATTAAACTAATTTAGTTTAGATTAGTTGGTTAATTAATTAGTTTAAGCCTATTGCATGTGGACCCCCATTTATTTAAGTTAGTTTTAGTTATTTGTTGAGGTATAGCCTATGACATGTGGGCTACCAACTCTCCTTTTGACCAGTCAATTGACTTGTTCAATTCAGATTAAATAAATTCCAGTAATTTTAGAAAATGTTTAAAACTATTAATTCATAGAAAAATAACCGTAGCTTGGATTGAAAAACTTTATATAAGAAAGTTGCTTAGAACGACAAGACGAATCTGATCGTCTCGTCTGTTTCCATGTCGGAACCCTCTACGGAGGTGAAGCCGTAACTTTTAGCCCGTTTCCGGTAGATGAATAGTGCCTATACACCGGTTATTAAATCCAGCTTTAATCCGAAAGTAACTAAATGACTTAGACATATTTTTAGGCAACCCTGCACTGCGCGTTAGCATAACATACTTTGTGTTGCATATGATTACTATGTATTTATCTGTTTCTTCCCCCTCTTCTCTCCGATAGACCCCGAGACCGATGTTGCCCCTGTGATCGACTACATCACCGACGACACCACTGACGACCCTGCCTTTGCCGCTGAGCAACTAGGAAAGCCCCCCCTTTGATCATCCCGATATCGCCCATTCCATTCTCTCATGCTTGCATTAGATTTTGCTACTCTTATTGTTTGCTCCTATTCTGATGCATAGCCTGCTTTTGTAACCTGCTTAGTATAGGTTGGTTAGTGATCCATCAGGGACCCCCACCTGGTCCTTATTGCCCCTGCTTCATCATCGACGACTCGATCAACGTGATCGACGACCAGAGCCCGACACCTCACATCACGTCACGCCCCTTTTGTTGCTTGACTCTGCAGAGTTACCATCGAGTGCCGAGGGTGGAACCCCATACATCACTCTTGATGAGATCTCTGTAGTGTAGCTATTCGGTCGTGGTCATTGAGGGCGATTTCCTCCTTAACCACTTCCGATACGACTCTGTCGTGCAAACCCTCAACTGTGAACCTCGAGGGTGGTTCCTCTTACGTTCACCTTGATGATCACATCGAATGGAATCCACCGAGGGTGGTTCCTCAGGATTCCCCTTGCTGTTAGACACACAGTTACTATGGTTACCATGACTTTACATCGAAACCAATCTTACTAAATACGGGTCAGCCCTGAGGGGTACCCGCACGAGCCTAATTGCGAGTGATGTGGAGTCGGGTTGACCTGGAAGGTGCTCGCGAGATAAATATGAGGCGTGGCCGGGCATTCTTAGCCCTTGCCACAAGTCCTCGAGACGGGGCAACGGGGTCACTTCTTTCGTGAGTCTCTTCTTGTTACCACACGTTCCTAATCCACTATGATTTGGATATTTGACCCGAGGGGCCTCTGGCCTGATAGCACTAACCATCACGTGGGCATAGTATGGGCATTCTGCGTCGTATGCATCAACCGAAGCTTAGTAGACGTCAGCGACTGAACGGCGTGCGCCGGGTTGGACTGCGTAAGCACCTGCCTTTTTGAAGGAGGTAGCTAGGTCTGCTCACCGGCCACCCACACAACGTGCAGGAGTTCCCAGGGAGTTGTATCCCGATCGATACAACTAGAACTGGATGCTGAGGCATGATTTGGACATGTTGCTTCGGGAGTCAAGAAAGGATCTCGGAGCGTTCATACAACAACATAAATATGACTTATGTTATACTACTCTACTCCCTCATGTTGCTGCAAGATGGTGGTTTCCAGAAGATACAGCCCATTTCAATTGACACCGATGCATATGTAGTGTAGATCCTTGCTTGCGAGTACTTTGAATGAGTACTCACGGTTGCTTTGCTCCCTCTTTCCCCCTTTTTCCATTCTTCTTGGATGACGCAACCAGATGACGGAGTCTAGGAGCCAGATGCCACCTTCGACGACGACTACTACAAACCGGAGGGTGCTTACTACTACGTGGAGGCCACCGACGACCAGGAGTAGTTAGGAGGCTCCCAGGCAGGACGCCTTGCCTTTTCGATCATGTTGCTTTTGTGCTAGCCTTCTTAAGGCAAACTTGTTTAACTTATGTCTGTACTCAGATATTGTTGCTTCCGCTGACTCGTTTGTATTCAAGCTGATGTATTCGACCTTTTGAGGCCCCTTGCTTGTAATATAAAGCTTGTATTATTTTAATTTGTGTCTAGAGTTGTGTTGTGATATCTTCCCATGAGTCCCTGATCTTGATCGTACACATTTGCGTGTATGATTAGTGTACGATTGAATCCGGGGCGTCATAGTTTACCTTAATACTTCTTTTGTAGTTGCGGATGCTTGCAATAGGGGTTAATCATAAGTGGGATGCTTGTCCAAGAAAGGGCAGTACCCAAGCACCGGTCCACCCACATATCAAATTATCAAAGTAACAAATGTGAATCATATGAGTGTGATGAAAACCAGCTTGACGGTAATTCCCATGTGTCCTCGGGAGCGCTTTTCTCTGTATAAGAACTTGTCCAGGCTTGTCCTTTGCTACGAAAATGATTGGGCCATCTTGCTGCACTTTATTTACTCTTGTTACTTGTTACCCGTTACGAATTACCTTATTAGAAAACTATTTGTTACCGATAATTTCAGTGCTTGCAGACAATACCTTACTGAAAACCGCTTGTCATTTCCTTCTACTCCTCGGTGGGTTCGACACTCTTACTTATCGAAAGGACTACGATAGATCCCCTACACTTGTGGGTCATCAAGACTCATTTCTGGCACCGTTGTCGGGGAGTGAAGTGCTTTGGTAAGTGGAACTTGGTAAGGAAAAATTTATATAGTGTGCTGAAATTTACTATCACTTGTTACTATGAAACATAATCCTTTGAGGGGCTTGTTCGGGGTATCTTCACCCCGACCAGTAGAGCAAAGAGTTCCTCAACCTACCAAACCTACTAAAAATATTTACTTTGAAATTCCTGTGTGTATGATAGAGAAACTGCTAGCTAATCCTTTTACACGAGATGGAACATTGCATCCCGATTTGCACCTAATCTATGTGGATGAAGTTTGTGGATTATTTAAGCTTGTAGGTATGCCAGATGATGTTGTCAAGAAGAAGGTCTTCCCTTTATCTTTGAAGGGATAGGCATTGACATGGTTTAGGCTATGTGATGATATGGCATCATGGAACTAAAACCGGTTGAAATTGGAATTTCATTAGAAGTTTTATCCTATGCATCTTGTTCGTCATGATCGTAATTATATATATAATTTTTGGCCTTGCGAAGGAGAAAGCATCGCTCAAGCTTGGGGGAGGCATAAGTCAATGTTATATTCATGCCCCAATCATGAGCTCTCAAGAGAAATGATTATTCAAACATTTTATGCTCGACTTTCTCTCCACAATCGCTCCATGCTCGATACTTCTTGTAATGGTTCTTTTATGATGAAGACTGTTGAATTCAGATGGGATTTATTGTAAAGAATTAAACACAACTCTGAAGATTGGGACCTCAACTAAGGTAAGGAGTCAGGTATAACACCTAAGTTTGGTTGTGTTAAATCTTTTATGGATACCGATGCATTTCGTGAATTTAGCACTAAATATGGACTTGACTCTGAGATAGTAGCTTCTTTCTGTGAATCATTTGCT
The DNA here is from genome assembly GCF_018294505.1 of Triticum aestivum. Classification (NCBI taxonomy): domain Eukaryota; kingdom Viridiplantae; phylum Streptophyta; class Magnoliopsida; order Poales; family Poaceae; genus Triticum; species Triticum aestivum. Next base: position 287,303,249 of record NC_057804.1, on the reverse strand, counting down.
ACTCATGTTGACCTCCCTAAGGAGAAGTGATTTAAATATAATCCTCCCACTGAAGTAAAAGTAGTTGCACCTATTAAAGTTTAAGAAAAGACTATCACTTATAATGATCCTATTGTTCCTACTACCTATATTGAGAAACCACCTTTCCCTGTTAGGATAAAGGATCATGTTAAAGCTTCAACTGTGGTTCATAAGAGTAATACTATAATACCTACACCACCTGAGCAAATTAATGTTGAACCTAGTATTGCTATGGTTAAAGATCTCTTGGCTGATAATATTGATGGGCATGTTATTTACTTCTGTGATGAGCTGCTAGAATTGCTAGACCCGATACTAAGAATAAACATAGACCTGTTGTACGCATGCCTGTTATTTTTGTTAAAATAGGAGATCATTGTCGTAGCGACCAGACCTCAAACAGTCCGATCTCTGTGCATCAGTGTCATCCCTGGATTGGTAATGCTGACACGCACAGTACTCAAGGATTTATAAGAGAGTTGCAATCACACACTTATTACATCGAATAGTCTCAAAAGAAAACTTATTACAATAATATGGCTTAAGGCCATCTAAAAACGATAACAGTGGAAGGCTTGGAAGATAAAGTGAGTCCATCAACTCCAACGGCATCACTGAGTGAAAGACAATGACCTATGGCACCTTACTCGTTGTTTGAAAAGTTTGCAACATGAACGTTGCAGCCCGAAACGGGTCAGCACATGGAATATGTTGGCAATGTATCACATAGAGTAATGAACAGAATGAATTCTATCACTACATGCATATATGGCTGGTGGAAAGCACTATGGTTACAGTTTTGCATAAAGCCAATTTTTCCCTACAACAAAGGAATAAATTTTATTTAACTATCATGGTGGTTGTTAAACATTGAGAAGGTTCCTCCAACTCAATCCCAATTAAACATTATCATTAACCCAATCAAATTATATTTAGAGTGATGAGATCAACATGATAATCCAAGAACTAGATACTCAAAACGTCCATAACCGGGGACATGACTAACCATGATTAGTTTGTACACTTTGCAGAGGTTTGCACACTTTTCCCCACAAGACTCGAATACATCCATGGTCGGAGAATCGAGACACAGTCTTTCTGAAACAATAACTCTTTACTTTGGGTGGACAGTTGCACCTACTTTCCCCTATATCTGCTAGCCCACCACTGAAAGAGGTCATGAAACATACTCAACTATGCTAAAACCCATAATAGCTTGTGGCTGCACAGGGAAGTTTCTAGCATGAATAATCTTATGACCCCTTTGAGCCTGGGTGGCAGACCGTAGGATGATCACACGGGTACTCCGGGAGATCCTAGGACAACACTGGATTCTCCCGGTGCCCTGACAACCACTTGGTACTCCAGGGTGCCTCAAGCAATCCACCTAGATGGGTATTAAAGTAGCCACCTTAAGTTAACCATTAATAATAACTCTCACATCTGTCATGAATCACTTGAACCAAACCACGTCTACGAGCATAGCATAGCAATATAAGTATAACGTAGAAGTAACTCCCAAAGGTTTGATAATAAATAGGGCAATAGGTTCTACCTCATCATCTACTTCCCAGAACCCACATGTTAACAGATCCTAACCATGCAATTGTTTGAGGGTTTGATCTAATGCAATAAAACTGGATAGTAAAGACGTATGGTCAAAGTGTTACTTGCCTTGCTGATGATCCGTGAAACCTAGAGACTTGTAGTAGCTTGCTTCGCACTCCGGGTACTCTATAGAAAACAAACAAGCATACAATAAGCACTCAACTAGAAGCACGGGTAAACTCAAATAAGAGGTCTAACCAGAAAGTTCAACTTAAGAACTCCGATTTGCATAAAGAATCAAATCAAACGAAGCAACGAAACTCAAACTGCAAAAGAAACAAGATTCGATTGCTAATCTGGACTAAAGTCAAAGTTTACGTACCAAAATCTTGTTCAAGTTGATTAAACAAAAAGAGGTCTTTGAGACGAAGATCAAGGCGCTTCAATCGCCTGATTCCGATAAATGGGTGAAAGATAAACTAAAACGAAAATCAGGGCAGAAATCGCGATCAAAAATAATCATGGGAAACCCTAGAAAAAGAAAAAACTGACGAACAGGCTAACGAACGAACGTTCGCTGTCTGCGACTAATGGGTGAACACCGTTCGTTAAAACGAATGTACAGACGAACGTCTGCCATTTAGGTAAACCGAGAAAACCGAACCGATCTAATCTAAAAAAAATAAACCTAGGTTTCTAAAAAAACGAGCGGTTTTTTAAAAAAAACGGCGGCAACGGCGGTTTCTACCTCCGGTGAGGCTCCAGGTAGGCGGGGCGGCTCCGGCAGGGTCCTGCTACGGCGGCGGGGCTCCGGGGCGGCGGCGAGTCGGCGGCGGGGCGACGGCGAGGCGAGGCAGCAAGGCACGGCGGCGCGACGGCGGCTTGCGGGCGGCGTGGCTCCGACAGGCGGCGGCGGTGGCATCGGGTGTTGTGGCGGGGTGGTGAGAGGCGGCGGCGGTGGCGGTATTTAAGATGGGGCAGGGGTGGCGGCGACTTGGGCGAGGGGCGACGGCGATGTCGGCTTGGTGTCAGACTCCTCGAGTCCGGCGGCTACACGGCGGGGCGCGGCGGCGCTGGGCAAGGCCGACCTGGCTCGGCTGGGTCTTTGGCCCAGTCGGGCGCGCGAACATTTTTTAAATTGATCTTGCCAAACAAAATAAATCCTAGAAAATAAAATAAAAATCTAAAAATGCCAAAAACAAATTTTCACCGTCTAGATAAAATTTTTAGAAGAAGATGAACATTTTCTTGGCCCAAAAATTGAAAACGTGCAATTTTTCTAATTCCAATAAAATTGCAATAAAATCCAAATAAAACTATTTATTTGATTTTCATATTTTTCTTCTAATATTTCATTTATTTTGGAGAAGTCATATTATCTCCTCTCATATATTTTTATTTTAGAAATATTAGGAGAGAAAAATAATTAAAACCAAAAATGATCCTTGTTTCGATATTCGAGAAAACTCAAATATGAAAACGATGAAATCCCCTACTCTCTCCCTGGGTCCTTGAGTTGCGTAGAACTTCGAGGATCGCGAAAAGAAATGCAATAAAATATGATATGCATCAATGATCTAAGTATAACATTCCAAATTGGAAATTTGGGATGTTACAAACCTACCCCCCTTAAGATAAATCTCGCGCTCGAGATTCGGGTTGGCTAGAAAATTGGTGCGGGTGGTCCTTCCGTAGGTCTTCCTCTCGCTCCCAGGCGGCTTCATCTTTGGTATGGTGGCTCCACTGAACTTTGCAGAACTTGATAACCTTGCTGCGGGTGACTCGGCTGGCAAACTCGAGAATCTTGACTGGTTTCTCCTCGTAGGTCAAATCGCTATCCAACTAAATCGCTTCAAGTGGCACTATATCTCTCACAGGAATATCTGCCATCTCTGCGTGGCACTTCTTCAACTGGGAAATGTGGAACTCATCGTGAACTCCTGAAAATCCTTCTGGCAATTCCAATTTGTAAGAAACTTCTCCCATACGTTCCAAAACTTTGTATGGTCGCACAAAACATGGTGCTAACTGTCCCTTAACTCCAAAACGTTTAACTCCTCCAAGTGGGGACACATGAAGATAAACTCTGTCTCCAACTTCTTAAACTGTCTCCTTGCATTTTGAATCCGCATAGCTCTTTTGCCTGGACTGGGCTATCTTGAGTCTATCGTGAATCAGCTTAACATTCTCTTCAGACTCCTTAATCAAATCTGGTCCAAACAACTGACGGTCTCCAACTTCACACCACAACAATGGTGTCCTGCACCTCCTTCCATACAAAGCTTCGGAAGGGGTCATCTTCAAACTGGCTTGATAACTGTTATTGTAAGAGAACTCTGCATATGGCAAATTAACATCCCAACTAGATCCGTAATCTAGTGCACAAGCTCTCAACATGTCCTCCAGAATCTGATTGACTCTCTCAGTCTGTCCATCTGTCTGTGGAAGAAAGGATGTACTGAACTCTAGCCTGGTACCCAAAGTCTCATGCAACTGATTTGTCACGCCCAATATGCGACCCTATCCAAAAGGAACTCGAAGGTCCCACCAAGGATAGACCCGCATATTGAAACGCTTTTGCAAGGTGGATATCATTACATCAACATTACATAATAGATGGGGATACATACAAGAGGCATACAAAGCCACATGAATACAACATCACAATACATAAGAGCATCATCCAACTACGGATGAAACACAAACAGAAACTCAAACGACATCCACCCTGCTAGCCCAGACTGCCGACCTGGAACCTATTCCCTCATCGAAGAAGCAGAAGAAGAACTCCAAAACAAGCAAACATCGCTCTCGCGTCATGATCATCGCAAAACCTGTACCTGCAACTATTGTTGTAGTAATCTGTGAACCACGAGGACTCAGCAATCCCATTACCATGGGTATCAAGACTAGCAAAGCTTAAAGGGAAAGGAAGGGGTAAAGTGGTGAGGTTGCAGCAGCGACTAAGCATGATATGGTGGCTAACATACGTAAATAAGAGCGAGAAGAGAGCAAGCGGAACGGTCATCAACTAGTAATGATCAAGAAGTGATCCTGAACTCCTACTTACGTCAAACATAACCCAGAAACCGTGTTCACTTCCCGGACTCCTCCGAAAAGAGACCATCACGGCCACACACGCGCTTGATGCGTTTTAATTCGGATCTGGTGTCAAGTTATCTACAACCGGACATTAACAAATTCCCATCTGCCTATAACCGCAGGCACGACTTTCGAAAGATTATACCCTGCAGGGGTGTCCCAACTTAGCCCATGATAAGCTCTCGCGATCAACGAAGGATATACCTTCTCCCAGGAAGACCCGATCAGACTCGGAATTCCGGTTTACAAGACATTTCGACAATGGTAAAACAAGACCAGCAAAGCCGCCCGATGCGCCGACAATCCCGATAGGAGTTGCACATATCTCGTTCTCAGGGCAACACCGGATGAGACATCCTACGAGTAAAACCAGACCTCGAGTTTCCCCGAAGGGGCCCCGCAGCCTACTCGGTTCGGACCAACACTTAGACAAGCACTGGCCCGGGGGGGGGGGGCTAAAATAAAGATGACCCTCGAGAGAGCGACTCCCATGGGAAAAGTAGGTGGTGGTGAGGCAAATGGTAAAACCAAAGTTGGGCCTTGCTGGAGGAGTTTTATTCGAAGTGAACTGCGAAGGGGGTCCTATAAATCACCCAACCGCATAAGGAACGCAAAATCCAGGAACATAACACCGGTATGATGGAAACTAAGGCGGCAAGAGTGGAACAAAACACCAGGCATAAGGCCGAGTCTTCCACCCTTTACCAAGTATATAGATGCATTAATAATATAAGAGATATTGTGATATCCCAACCAAAATCCTGTCCACCATGGAGCAATCTTCAACTTCACCTGCAACTAGCAACGCTATAAGAGGGCTGAGCAAAGCGGTAACATAGCCAAGCAACGGTTTGCTAGGAAGGGTGTCAAAGGTTAGAGGTTCATGGCAATTTGGGATGGCTTGATAAATAGTGATAGGTAGCGCAGCATAGCGATAGAACGAAGCAACTAGCATAGCAATGATAGTAGTGAGATCCAGGGAAATGTTCATCTTGCCTGAAATCCCGCATGGAAGAAGAACGAGTCCATGAAGGAGATGAACGGATGAAGCCGAACCAAGCGTAGACGAACGAGTCCTCACGATCGCAACAAAACGGGAACTATCGAGAAGAAGCACACAACAAGGTAAACACACCACACATGAACAAGGCATGATGCACAAACAAGCATAATGTATGACAAAGCTACATGAGGCTACTCATGGCAAGAGATGATGCAAACAAGAGCAACACATCAAGGCAAGTTTAAATGAGGTTGGGAACAACATATAACAATTCCGGTAAGTCCTCATATGCAAATTTCGAATTTGGTCCAGATCTGAACAAACATTAAGTTGAAGTTGTTAAACAGCAAGTTGAAGATGCACCAAGATGATCTACACGAGATTCTAGTCAAGTTACATATAAAGTTCATTTAGTTTGGAGCTACGCCTAGAAGATATGAGCAAAACAAGTTAAACATGGTATTGATGCAAAATGCATTCAAACATCAAGCAAACACCTCAAAACATGGATGCAACATGATAATATGGAACTACATGCAATTCGAAGCAAGTTTCATATAGAGCACACTCAAAACGGAGCAACGGTTCAACACACACGCTATACAAGCTTAAAGGACAAGCTGTCCAAAACAGCAACTAGGCATCTTGCAAGCATCAAAACAACATGTTACAGCACCCCAACATGATAACAAAAGGCATGGACATGATGTACAGGTAAAGCATAACAAAACATGAACACTGAGCTATCTCCGAAAATCACTAGAACATGCTCAAACACACATGGCAAGATTGCAAATAATATCAGTTTCAGACTTTGCAGAAAATAACATCAGGTTGCAATGTTTAGAGCTATCAAACAACATGTTACAGGAACTTATCATGACAAACAAAGGCATGGCATGAATCTACTAATTGCATAGATCGAAAGTCCCTTACTGACCATGAACCAAAAAGGATCAGAAAATATGATGGCACCCATGTAAACATGGCAAGTTATAATACAGATTCACACATGGTAGGAACAGAATTATGAAGGCATGTTGGTGAGATTGTACCACTCACCACAGAGCAATATATGGCATGGCAAGGCAACCAACAGCAAGAAGGCATGTTTATGAAGCTAAGCATGGCAAGAGCAAGTTCATAGGGTGCATCGATCACTAGCAAAACACATGACAACAACTGAACTTAATGTTAACAGGCTGACAACAACATTATTAAGCAACTTTGGAGCAAGATATGAACAAGCTACAGCAAGCTATAAATGCAACCAGGGGCATGGATGGATAGCGCATGACATGTAGAACAAAACATATTTAGTGAACATCTCCAGTTTATGCATAGAATGACTAGTAGCAGCAGGTTTACATAGCATCACGAAATAACAGATTCAGCCTAGCAAAACTGTAACAGCAAGTACACTACTTAACAAGCTCGATTCACTCACCACAAGTCATTGCATGACAAGATAAGCATAACATCAGCAATAAGACAAGTTTATGAAACAAACCAAGGCAAGAACAAGTTCATAGCATGCAAGGATGAACTACAACAACCTTGGCAAAATTGAATAACATGTAAACAATATGCCAGGAAACATTTTGTAGCAAAAGTAGAGCACGAAAAAGACATGCTAGACTACTCCATAATTGCAAAAAGGGGCATGAATGGATAGAGAATAACCATATGTTCAAAACACCCTTACTGAAGTATCTCAAAATATGCATGGATCTCTCTGTAGCATCATGTTTACATGGCATCAAAATAACAGCAGAACAGGGACTAAAATCAGCAACATCACGAAGCCTAGTTTACATGCTTGTGGTAGTCACCACATTGATCACAAAAATACATGGCATACACCACTGTAAAGAAGACATGGCATAGATCAAAACACATGTAGACATCAACCTCATAGGATGCACACATCAATCATGGCAAAATGACAAATGAGCACGTTCTGTTAACAGACAGCAGACAACATCAATGAAGCACTCTTGCAACAAAGATTCAGGCATCAAGATGAGCTCAAATTAACATGATGCAATGGAACGAAATGAAGTAATCGTCAAGGCGAACAATTTGACATATTACATGCACAAAACGGAGCTACGGATGCAGAGATACGATGCGATGAATATGGCATGATTATGCAAAAATATCGGGGACTTGGTGAAAAACGGAGGGGGGAAAGTCAAGCTTCGCACGAAAAACGATGATGGCCGGGGCCGAGCTCTCGCCGGAGCTGGCGCCGGAGACGAGGAGAGAGGCAGCGGAGGGGGGCCGACGATGGGGCGGCGACGGCCGAGGCAGCACCGGGCGGCGCGCTGCGGGGAGACGCCGGATCCGGGGTGACGCGGCTCCGGAGCTCGCCGGCTCGGGGCGCTGGAGGCGCCGGACGGCGGCGGCCGGAGATGGCCCGGGCGAGGGGCTGCGGCGAGGAGGCCGGCCGGGCCGGCCGCGGCGGCACCGGGCGCGGGGCCGGACGGCGGCGAGGAGGCGGGACAGCAAGGCGGCGGCGGAGCTGCTCGGACGGCGGCGGAGGCCGGCCGGCGGCGCCGGTCGGGGCGAGGACGGGCCCCTGCGGCAGCGGGAGGGGCAGCGCCCGCGGCGGCGGGATGGGCCCCGCGGGCCCGATCTAGGCCCGGCGGGCCTGGCGCGGCGGGGACGACGAGGAGGCCACGTGGCGCGATGCCAGTGGCTGCAGGGCGGTGGCGATTTCGTCCGGTGGCGGCGGACGTGTCCAGGCCGCGGTGGAGATGTGTCCGGCGGCGCGAGGAGGAAAACGCTAGGGTTTTGGACTGCGGGAATTTCGGGGAGGGGCACATATATATAGGTAGAGGGAGCAAGGAGTGTCCAAATGAGGCATGGTTTTCGGCCACGCGATCGTGATCGAACGACCAAGAGCATGGAGGGGGTTATGATGGGTTTTGGGCCACTTTGGAAGGGTGTTGGGCTGCAAGACAAAAGAGGCTTTTGCGGTTATCCGGTAAACCGTTGGAGTATCAAACGACCTCCAAATGGCACGAAACTTGACAGGCGGTCTACCGGTGCTATACCAAGGCCGCTTGGCAAACCTCGGGACATTCCGAGAAAGTTTAACACCCACTCACAACAGGAGACAAAAGGGGAACGCCGGAGGGCATAGGAGTGCCGGATTGCAAAACGGACAACGGAAAAATGCTCGGATGCATGAAACGAACATGTATGCAAAATGAAATGCACATGATGACATGGCAAAATGCAACACGCAAGCAAATGACATGGCAACGACGGCGAATAACTGGCAGACACCTAGCGCAACGAAACCGGGGCGTTACAACACTCCTCCACTAACAAGAGATCTCGTCCCGAGATCTTAGGACCGAGACGGAAGGGAAAAAGGGATGAGGTGAAGCAAGAACTCAAGAGAAGAAGCAAAGAATCAAGAGCACTCGAGAAGAAGAGAGGAACGACAAGAATGACGAGAATCGAAAGCTCAGAGAATCAGATAGACTATGAAACCACTCCGGTTAGAACGAGATGAGAAACGAATAAGATTGAAAGGATTTAGGAAAAACTCCGATTGAACATGGAAAGAATAGAACATGAGCTTGAGAGGACGGAATGACACTTGATGAGATAAACAACGCAATACCTCTGGAAGAATTGAAAGAATTTAATGAAAAGAACTTAGAAGGAAGGATTTGAATATCTGAGAAGAACGAAGAAATGCAAAACTCCACTTCAGAAGAAAATGAAGAATTATTTGCACTTCGAGACGCGAGAAGAAAAGATACTTGAACTCCACCAACAAGAATCTTGATGAACACTTGAAGAATGAATTAAATCATGAAGAACCACCATGAAGAACTCCGGTGACAAAAGGATGACGAGATAGAATGAAGGAAGAAAGAATAAGATGAGCCTTGCGATGATTTAGATGGAGGTTCCGACGAAATGGCCGAGGAAATTGAACTCCGGAAAAGAAAAGATGAAAACACTTGGAACTAGAATTTATTCATCAAGAACAAACTTCGAAGGAAGGGATTACTCACTTGGATGAAATAAGAATAAGATTTATTGTATGCTTATCCTTCATCAAATGAAATTGATGACACGCAATGGATTTGGCATACTACTTATTCTTCTTGAAAATGATTGAGAAGAGATATAGCGCGAACTTGAGAAAGTCTTCATGAATCACCGGCAGGATTGAGAAGAACGAATGAATTAATATGATGATCAAGGAAAAGAATCTGAATGAACCACCGTAAGAAATGAAAATGACTCATGAAAGGAACTAAATCACCGGGAAGAGTTAGAAGAACAAATATGGTAGAGGAAATTTAGATGCACAAGAACAAAGAGATGATGAGTTGATTACAGTATATTCGACAGAAACACCGGGATAAATAGAGAACGATAACTAGAATGATGGACTCCGGTGAAAAGAAATGGAAAAACAACTCCTAAAAAACTCCAGATGGGAAAGAAAAGAATATCTGACAAATGGAATAATTCGATAGGATAACAAGAAGCTAGAACCGTGAATCTTCGAGAGAACGGACAAGATTTAAAGGAAAACTCTTCTGCGATCTTCAAATGACGACGAGAAACACCACCAAAATTATTGAGATACTTTGGGATAATGAAAACCGGAGAGGTTGAGCCAACAAAGAAAATGATTTGAAATTGATCTTGGAAAGGCATCTGACTGATGGGATCCATTCTTACGTCACACTTGAAAAGAATTGAGAATAACTCCGGGAGAATTAGAAGAGTCAGGTAAGATCCTGGGAAAAGACCTGTGGGTTAGGGCCCACTTAAGAGATAACACCGTTGAAAAGGATTGCTGAACAGATAGGTGATGCACCGGAACAATTGAAATATTTGAATGAGGTGACCACCTCGAATTAATTAGAACACAGACGAATCTCCTGAGATGTCTTCCAAACTCCGGAATGATAAACTGGCGAGAGGCGAACGAACAGGGAAAACACTTGAGCCAAGGAAAAGAATATAATCACTACCAAAATTAGGATTGAATCCACCGGAAAAGAAAAGAGATGAAGAATGTCAAACGAGACGAGAATTCACCGATTGAAATAATTTACGAAAGACTGAAGAGTTTCTGCACGAATGAAATTGATGTTTGAAAGAGACTCAGGCTCCGGGAAGAGAAAGGGTGGGAGGGCGGGAAAACAAAGACAACTTGGAAGGGGGAACCGACGAATATCTTGAAGAGAAAAACACAGGTTGAAATCATTGAGGAGAGAGAGCAAAAACTTCGCACGAGTAGGATGGATACTCAATTACGGACTCCGATTCCGAGATGAAAAGGGGAGGGCTGGCGGGAAAAGAAAACAACTGAGGATTGAACTTGGCAAAGATGAAGAGGCTCGAGTCGACTTGACGAGAAATGCACCGGATGAAAAGAGCTGAGAGCCAACGATCGGAAAACCAACTACGTGATCCTAAAGAAAATTTTTGAAGGGGAAGAGAAGTAATTCAAAACACCTACGTCAAGATTCCTTACCAGAGCGACGAAGAGGCGAAGGAGTAAAAAGAATTCCTAGTCTCCGATATAACTAGACTCCGAAAACAGTTTTCTTCTAGACTCAACAACGACCAAACTACACGATCAATCAAGGGGGCTCCTAGGGTCGGTCGAGGATCTGATACCAACTTGTCACGCCCAATATGCGACCCTATCCAAAAGGAACTCGAAGGTCCCACCAAGGATAGACCCGCATATTGAAACGCTTTTGCAAGGTGGATATCATTACATCAACATTACATAATAGATGGGGATACATACAAGAGGCATACAAAGCCACACGAATACAACATCAAAATACATAAGAGCATCATCCAACTACGAAAGAAACACAAACAGAAACTCAAACGACATCCACCCTGCTAGCCCAGGCTGCCGACCTGGAACCTATTCCCTGATTGAAGAAGCAGAAGAAGAACTCCAAAACAAGCAAACATCGCTCTCGCGTCATGATCATCGCAAAACCTGTACCTGCAACTGTTGTTGTAGTAATCTGTGAGCCACGGGGACTCAGCAATCCCATTACCATGGGTATCAAGACTAGCAAAGCTTAAAGGGAAAGGAAGGGGTAAAGTGGTGAGGTTGCAACAGTGACTAAGCATGATATGGTGGCTAACATACGCAAATAAGAGCGAGAAGAGAGGCAAGCGGAACGGATCGTCAACTAGTAATGATTCAAGAAGTGATCCTGAACTCCTACTTACGTCAAACATAACCCAGAAACCGTGTTCACTTCCCGGACTCCGCCGAAAAGAGACCATCACGGCTACACACGGCGGTTGATGCGTTTTTAATTCGGATCTGGTGTCAAGTTATCTTACAACCGGACATTAAAAAATTCCCCATCTGCCTATAACCGCAGGCATGGCTTTCGAAAGATTATACCCTGCAGGGGTTGTCCCAACTTAGCCCATGATAAGCTCTTGCGATCAACGAAAGGATATAACCTTCTCCCAGAAGACCCGATCAGACTCGGAATCCCGGTTACAAGACATTTCGACAATGGTAAAACAAGACCAGCAAAGCGCCCGGATGCCCGACAATCCTGATAGGAGCTGCACATATCTCGTTCTCAGGGCAACACCGGATGAGAATCCTACGAGTAAAACCAGCCCGAGGTTGCCCCGAGTGGGCCCCGCAGCTACTCAGGTTGACAACACTTAGACAAGCACTGGCCCGGGGGGCTAAATAAAGATGACCCTCGAGAGGCGACCCCAAGGGAAAAATAGGTGGTTGTGAGGCAAATGGTAAAACCAAGGTTGGGCCTTGCTGGAGGAGTTATTATTCAAAGCGAACTGTTCAAGGGGGGGTCCCATAAATCACCCGACCGCGAGTAAGGAACGCAAAATCCGGGAACATAACACCGGTATGACGGAAACTAGGGCGGCAAGAGTGGAACAAAACACCAGCAAAAGGCCGAGTCTTCCACCCTTACCAAGTATATAGATGCATTAATAATTATAAGAGATTTGTGATATCCCAACCAAAATCCTGTCCACCATGGAGCAATCTTCAACTTCACCTGCAACTAGCAACGCTATAAGAGGGGCTGAGCAAAAGCGGTAACATTAGCCAAACAACGGTTTGCATAGGAAAGGTGGTAAAGGTGTAGAGGTTCATGGGCAATAATGGGATGGCTTGATAAACAGGTGATAGGTAGCGCAGCTAGCGATAGAACGAAGCAACTAGCATAGCAATGATAAGTAGTGAGATCCAGGGTAGCGGTCATCTTGCCTGAAATCCCGCAAGGAAGAAGAACGAGTCCATGAAGAAGACGAACGGATGAAAGCCGAACCAAGCGTAGACGAACGAATCCTCACGATCGCAACGAAACAGGAACTATCGAGAAGAAGCACACAACAAGGTAAACACACGCACACATGAACAAGGCATGATGCACAAACAAGCATGATGCATGACCAAAGCTACATGAAGCTACTCATGGCAAGAGATGATGCAAACAAGAGCAACACATCAAGGCAAGTTTAAATGAGGTCGGGGAACAACATATAACAATTTCCGGTAAGTCCTCATATGCATATTTCGAAAGTTGGTCCAGATCTGAATAAACTTATGTTTAAGTTGTTAAACAGCAAGTTAAGATGCACCAAGATGATCTACACGAGATTCTAGTCAAGTTACATATAAAGTTTCATTTAGTTCGGAGCTATGGCCTAGAAGATATGAGCAAAAACAAGTTAACATGCATTGATGCAAAATGCACCCAAACATCAAGCAAACACCTCAAAACAAGGATGCAACATGATAATATGAAACTACATGCAATTCAAGCAAGTTTCATATAGAGCACACTCAAAACGGAGCAACGGTTTCAACATCACATGTAATACAAGTTTAAAGCAAGCTGTCCAAAACAGCAACTAGGCATATTGCAAGCATCAAAACAAACATGCTACAGCACCTCAACAAGAAAACAAAAGGCATGGGCATGATGTACAGGTAAAGCATAACAAAACATGACACTGAAGCTATCTCCAGAAATCACTAGAACATGCTCAAACACACATGGTAAGATTGCAAGTTATACAATTTCAGACTTTGCAGAAAATAACATCAGGATGCAATGTTTAGAGCTATCAAACAACATGTTACAGGAACTTATCATGGACAAACAAAGGCATGGCATGAATCTACTAATGCATAGATCAAAAGTCCCTTACTGACCATGAGCCAAAAAGGATCAGAAAATATGATGGCACCCATGTAAACATGGCAAGTTATATTACAGATTCATACATGGCAGGAAACAGAATTATGAAGGCATGTAGATGAGCTTGTGACACCTCAACTACAGAGCAATACATGGCATGGCAAGGCACCCAACAGTAAGAAGACATATTTGTGAAGCTAAAGCATGGCAAGAGCAAGTTCATAGGGCTGCATGGATCACTAGCAAAACACATGGAACACTGAACTTAATGTTAACAGGCTGACAGCAACATTATCAAGCAACTTTGGAGCAAGATATGAACAAGCTACACAGCTATAAATGCTAACCAGGGGCATGGATGGATAGAGCATGACATGTAGAACAAAACATATTTAGTGAACATCTCCAGATTATGCATAGAATGATTAGTAGCAGCATGTTTTACATAGGCATCACGAAATAACAGATTCAGCCTAGCAAAACAGCAACAGCAGTACACTACTTAACAAGCTCGATTCACTCACCACAAGTCATTGCATGACAAATAAGCATAGCATCAGCAATGAAGACATGTTTATGTAAACAAACCAGGCAAGAACAAGTTCCATAGCATGCAAGGATCAAACTATAAGCAACCTTGGCCCAAATTGAATAACATGTAAAACAATCTGCCAGGAAACATTTTGTAGCAAAAGTAGAGCACGAAAAGACATGCTAGACTACTCCATAATTGCAAAAGGGGCCATGAATGGATAGACAATAAACCATATGTTCAAAAACACCTTACTGAAGTATCTCAAAATATGCATGGATCTCTCTGTAGGCATCATGTTTACATGGCATCAAAATAACAGCAGAACAGGGACTAAAATCAGCAACATCACGAATGCCTAGTTTAGCATGCTTGTGGTAGTCACCACATTGATCACAAAAATACATGGCATACACCACTGTAAAGAAGACATGGCATAGATCAAAACACATGTAGACATCAACCTCATAGGATGCACACATCAATCATGGCAAAAATTACAAATGAGCACGTTCTATTAACAGACAGCAGACAACATCATGAAGCACTCTTGCAACGAAGATTCAGGCATCAAGATGAGCTCAAATGAACATGATGCAATGGAACGAAATGAAGTAATCGTCGAGGCGAACAATTTGACATATTACATGCACAAAATGGAGCTACGGATGCAGAGATACGATGCGATGAACATGGCATGATTATGCAAAAATATCGGGACTTAGTGAAAAACGGAGGGGGGAAAGTCAAGCTTCGCACGAAAAAAGATGATGCCCAGGGCCGAGCTCTCGCCGGAGCTGGCGCCGGAGATGAGGATGGTGGCGGCGGAGGGGGCGGCGACAACGGGGCGGCGACGGCCGAGGCAGCATCGGGCGGCGCGCTGCGGGGAGACGCCGGATCCAGGTGACGCGGCTCCGGAGCTTGCCGGCTCAGGGCGCTGGAGGCGCCAGATGGCGGCGCCGGAGATGGCCCGGGCGAGGGCTGCGGCGAGGAGGCCGGCCGGGCGGGCGGCGGCACCGGGCGGGGCCGGACGGCGGCGAGGAGGCGGGACAGCAAGGCGGCGGCGGAGCTGCTCGGACGGCGCGGAGGCCGGCCGGCGGCGCGTCGGGCGAGGACGGGCCCCTACGGCGGCGGGCGAGGCAGCGCCCGCGGCGGCGACGGCGGAGGATGGGCCCCGCAGGCCCGGTCTGGGCCTGGCGGCCTGGCGCGGCGGGGGCGAGGAGGCCACGTGGCGCGATGCCAGTGGCTGCGGGGCGGCGATTTCGTCCAGTGGCGGCGAACGTGTCCGGGCCGCGGTGGAGATGTGTCCGGCGGCGCGAGGAGGAAAACGCTAGGGTTTGGACTGCGGGAATTTCGGGAGGGCATATATATAGGTAGAGGGAGCTAGGAGTGTCCAAATGAGGCACGGTTTTCGGCCACGCGATCGTGATCGAACGACCGAGAGCATGGAGGGGGTTAGGATGGGTTTTTGGCCACTTTGGAAGGGTGTTGGGCTGAAAGACAAAAGAGGCTTTTGCGGTTACCCGGTAAACCGTTGGAGTATCAAACGACCTCCAAATGGCACGAAACTTGACAGGCGGTCTACCGGTGCTATACCAAGGCCGCTTGGCAAACCTCGGGCCATTCCGAGATAGTTTAACACCCACTCACAACAGGAGAAAAAAGGGGAACGCCGGAGGGCATAGGAGTGCCGGATTGCAAAACGGACAACGGGGAAAATGCTCGGATGCATGAAACGAACACATATGCAAAATGAAATGCACATGATGACATGGCAAAATGCAACACGCAAGCAAATGACATGGCAACGACGGCGAATAACTGGCAGATACCTGGCGTAACGAAACCGGGGTGTTACATGATTCTAGAACTTTGAGGTAAACTGGGTTCCTCTATCCGATATAATGGTCCTCGGAACTCCATGTAGACATACGATCCTGGTCATGTATATCTTTGCCACTTAGCACTGGTGTAAGTGGTCTTTACTAGGATGAAATGAGCTACCTTCGTCAACCGATCGACTAGAACCCATATCGAGTCATAGCCTGAACGAGTCCTGGGGTAATGCCGTGATAAAATCCATGCCTAGCTTATCCCACTTCCATTCGGGTATCGGCAATGGCTATAGCAATCCTGCTGGCTTCTGATGCTCTGCCTTCACTCTCTGACATACATCACAAACTGCTGCATATTCCGCAATATCCTTCTTCATTCCGGTCCAACAGAAACTGTCCTTCAGATCTAGATACATCTTGGTGATTCCTGGGTGAATCAAATACGGTGAATCATGGGCCTCCTGCAGAATCAACTTCCCGATCTCTGGGTCATTAGGCACATATACGCGGTCCTTGAACCATAAGGTATTGTGCTCATCCTCACGAAATCCTTTAGCCTTTCCTTTGCTCATCCTTTTCTTTATCTCGACAATCTCCTTGTCAGTCTTCTGAGATTCTCTTGTCTTATCCAATAAAGTAGACTGAATTTCCAATGCTGCTACAAAGCCTCTCAGAACTATCTCCAAACATAGCTCGTGAAGATCCTCTGCTAACTCCTTGGGTAATTCCCCTATCATGAGCGTATTGACATGACTCTTGCGGCTCAACGCATCGGCTACTACGTTAGCCTTTCCGGGATGATAATGCAACCTCATATCATAATCCTTAATGAGCTCCAACCATCTCCTCTGCCTGAGATTCAACTCCTTCTGCGTGAAGACATACTTCAAACTCTCGTGATCCGTGTACACCTCATAGTGGTTTCCGATGAGAAAGTGTCTCCATGTCTTCAACGCATGCACTATGGCTGCTAACTCCAAATCGTGTGTAGCATCATTCAACTCATGGGGTTTAAGCTGTCATGAGGCATATGAAACAACTCTTCCCTCCTGCATAAGCACTGCTACAAGTCCTCGACGAGAAGCGTCGCAATGCACTTGATAATCCTTGCGTTGATCTGGAAGAATCAACACTGGAGATGTAACCAAACGTTTCTTCAACTCCTGAAAACTAGCCTCACATTCCTCAGTCCATTTGAACTTGGTGTCCTTCTTCAACAACTCCGTCATGGGCTTTGCAATCTTTGAGAAATTCTCAATGAACCTCCTGTAGTATCCTGCGAGTCCAAGAAAACTCCGGATCTCTCCAACTGACGTGTGTGCTTCCCAATTTGTCAAAGTGACAACCTTGGTGGGGTCTAATGCTATTCCTTCTCCGGATATAACATGTCCGAGAAATCCAACTTCCTTCAACCAAAACTCACACTTGCTGAACTTGGCATATAACTGATGTTCTCTGAGCTTCCCAAGTACCAAACGCAAATGCTCCTTATACTCCTCTTCATTCTTCGAGTAGACCAATATGTCATCAATGAACACCACAACGAACTTATCCAAAAACTCCATAAACACCTTGTTCATCATGTTCATGAAATAGGCAGGTGTGTTAGTCATACCAAATGACATAACGGTATACTCATATAGCATGTACCTTGTGGTAAAAGTTGTCTTAGGTATATCCTGCTCTCGAATCTTTAGCTGGTGGTACCTTGATCGCAGATCGATCTTGTAAAATACCTTAGCTCCTTGAAACTGGTCAAACAAATCATTGATCATCGGTAGTGGGTACTTGTTCTTGATTGTTACTTCATTCAATCCATGATAATCAACAACCATCCTCAACGATCCATCCTTCTTCTCCACTAGAAGCACTGGTGATCCCCAAGGTGACGAACTTGGGCGAATATAGCCTTTATCTAGTAACTCTTTAATCTTCTACTTAATTTCCTCCAAATCCTTTGCGGGCATCCTATATGGTCTCTTAGATATTGGCCCTGTGCCTAGCAAAAGTTCAACAAAAAACTCGATGTCTCTATCCGATGGCATGCCTGGCAACTCTTCTAGACAGACATCAGGGAAATCGTTCACCACTGGTACTTCCTCCTATACAACTCCTGATAAGGAATTCATTTCAGTCCTCTTCGGCACATGTCGGGATACGTACTTAATCCTCCTTCCTTCTGGGGTGGTGAGCATAATCGACTTACTGGTACAATCGATGTTCCCTCCTTGATAGCCAATCCATGCCCAAAATCGCATCCAAACCTTGCAATTCCAGAATTATCAGATCTGAGGGGAAAAGATGCCTACCTATGGTCAATGGCATCTGAAAACATCCTTGACTTGCCATGTGCTCTGCTCCCGGCGACCTTACTAACATAGGTGTTCTAAGAACTTTGGTGGGCAACTTATAATTACCCACAAATCCCCTTGATATGTATGAATGCGATGCACTAGTATAAAAAAGAACGATTGCAGTAAGTGACTTAACCAAAAACTTACCTATTATTACATCTGGTTGTGCTTCAACCTCCTCCACCTTAACGTGGTTCACTTGTCCCATGTTGAAAGGGTTGGGCTTCTTCCCAGAGCTTCCATGGCCATTTCCATTCTTATCTTTAGAACACTCCGTGGTGTAATGTCCATTCTTCCCTCACTTGAAATAAGTAATGTGACTTAGATCCTTCTTGGCGGGCGTTGCTGGGTTAGAACGGTTCTGACCATTGCTTCTTCCATTCCCATTCCCATTCTTGGGGCCACTATGGTTGTGAGAACTCCCTCCATTGGAGTTGTGACCTCCATGGTTATGGTGAAGGTGTACTCCCGAGTTTGGGGTAAAACGGGGCCTCTACTGAGCTCCTGAATTGTACTTCCCTTCTCCATACTTCCTCTTTCGTTTGTCAATCTTCTGCTGCTTCCCTTCGATCATGAGAGCTCTATCTACCAACTCCTGGTAGTTGTTGAAGGTTGCCACCATCAACTGCATGCTCAGCTCATCATTCAGTCCTTCCAGAAACTTCTCCTACTTAGTTGCATCCGTAGCAACGTCATCCGGGGCATAACGTGCTAGCTTACTAAAGTCATCCACATACTGGCCCACTGTGCGTCCTCCTTGGCGCAAGTTACGAAACTAGCGCTTCTTCATGGCCATAGCTCCTACTGAAACATGGGCAGTGCGAAAAGCTTGCTGAAATTGGTCCAATGTGACAGTGTCGATGGGGTAAGTGGCTGTGAAATTTTCCCACCTTGATGTTGCGGGTCCATCAAGCTGATGTGCGCCAAATCGCATTCTCTCTGCATCTGTGCATCCTGCAGTGGTCAACTCCCTTCCAATCTTGCGGAGCCAATCATCTGCAACTATCGGCTCAGTGCTACTGGAGAACACCGGCGGATTTAGCCTTAGAAAATGGGCTAAGTGATCAATAGGTGGTGGTGGCGGTGGTGGTGGGTTGTTGTTGTTTTTGTTCCCCTGGTTCTGGTTCTAGAATAGTATCTGCATAAATGCATTCTGCTGCTGGATCAATTGAGTGAGCTCCGGTGGAGAAGCAAATCCATTGTCGCGTCTCTGAGGCATCTGATGGGTTTAGAGAAGATGAGGAAATAGAATAGGATGAGATCTAGAGGGAAAACACTACCCATATGCACATGAGACAAACACAAACATATCACTTCAATCAATTCAAACAAGGGCATACAATCGTCTAACGATCATTACAAAGTGCTCGACTATACTATATACATGGGGGTATACTACTACTAATATGGTGGTCGACTAGAAAACTTGATCGGTGGAAAACTCCATGATATCTGCTCCAGCTTCATCAACATAGTCATCATCGCTATCGTCGGGGTCTGAGTCGGTGTCGTCGATGATGATGTAGTTCTCTAGACAAGTGGAATCATCGTCTTCTCCTCCTTGGGCGGGGTCTCCCATGAATACTCCTAGCTTCTTAGTCAGATCGTCATTCTTCTCCACGAGTATCGTCATTTCCTCCTCATATCCATCGCGTGTAGACTTGAGTTCTTCCTCTATCTCCATGATCCAAGTCATTTCCTTCTTCAGATCTATCATGCATGCGCACATCTGGTTCTCCTGGCGACGAATGTGCTGGTTTAACTCCTGGATGAAAGCTGCAATGGATCTATCCCTCCTGGTACTAATCATCTCCCATTTCTCATCTCGGCTCCCACAAATCTGGTAGATAGTATCCTTGAGATCATTGTGGTAAACTTCTCCAATGCGTCCCATAGTGATGTGAGAGGCCATGCTCTTTCCTAGACTCCAGGTTGGTGCATCAAAGGAAAACTCTATGGGCTCGGTGACTGGCATGAACGTCCTTCCTGGAACTTGAACTCGGATCATCCAACGCTCCTCTTCTGGTAAAGTGGCGATGTAGGTCCCTGTGAAGCTTGGTATTCCGATGTTCAGGTATCTAGTAACTTCCTTCAAGTGCCATCCAAAAGGTGTATCTTCATCTGGTTGAGTGAACTTGTTCCTTGCATCCGCCATCCTATAGAGTAGAAAAGAAGAGGAGTCATAAATGAGAAGAGAGTAGTGATCTAGGGTTTTAGCTTAGTGGTCGTGTCCTACAGTCAGCGTGTGCTCTGATACCATCTTGTAGAGACCAGACCTCAAACAGTCTGATCTCTGTGCATCAGTGTCATCCCTGGATCAGTAATGCTGACATGGACAGTACTCAAGGATTTATAACAGAGTTGCAATCACACACTTATTACATCGAATACTCTCAAAAGAGAACTTATTACAATAATATGGCTTAAGGCCATCTAGAAACGATAACAGCGGAAGGCTTTGAAGATAAAGTGAGTCCATCAACTCCAACGGCATCACTGAGTGAAAGACAACGACCTATGGCTCCTTACTTGTCGTCTGAAAAGTCTGCAACATGAACGTTGCAGCCCGAAATGGGTCGGCACATGGAATATGCTGGCAATGTATCACATAGAGTAATGAACAGACTAAATGCTA
Organism: Triticum aestivum; assembly: GCF_018294505.1. Classification (NCBI taxonomy): domain Eukaryota; kingdom Viridiplantae; phylum Streptophyta; class Magnoliopsida; order Poales; family Poaceae; genus Triticum; species Triticum aestivum. The sequence goes on along the minus strand of NC_057804.1, from coordinate 287,282,009 downwards.
TCACTACATGCACATATGGCTAGTGGAAAGCTCTATGGTTACAGTTTTTCATAAAGCCATTTTTTTCCTACAACAAAGGAATAAATTTTATTTAACTATCATGGTGGTTGTTAAACATTGAGAAGGTTCCTCCAACTCAATCCCAATTAAACATCAACATTAACCCAATCAAATTATATTTAGAGTGATGAGATCAACATGATAATCCAAGCACTAGATACTCAAAACGTCCATAACCGGGGAGATGGCTAACCATGATTAGTTTGTACACTCTGCAGAGGTTTGCGCACTTTTTCCCACAAGACTCGAATACATCCATGGTCGGAGAATCGAGACACAGTCTTTCTGAACAATAAACTCTTTACTTCGGGTGGACAGTTACACTACTTTCCCGTACATCTACTAGCCCACCACTGAAAGAGGTTATGCAACGTACTCAACTATGCTAGAGCCCATAATAGCTCATGGCTGCACATGAAAGTTTCTAGCATGAATAATCTTATGATACCTTTGAGCCTGGGTGGCGGACCGTAGGATGATCACACAGGTACTCCGGGATATCCTAGGACAACACTGGATTCTCCAGGTGCCCTGACAACCACTAGGTACTCCAGGGTGCCTCAAGCAATCCACCCAGATGTGTATAAAAGTAGCCACCTTAAGTTAACCATTAATAATAGCTCTCACATCTGTCATGAATCACTTGAACCAAACCACGTCTATGAGCATAGCATAGCAATATAAGCATAACGTAGAAGTAACTCCCAAGGGTTTGATAATAAACAGGGCAATAGGTTCTACCTCATCATCTACTTCTCAGAACCCACATGTTAACAAATCCTAACCATGAAATTGTTTGACGGTTTGATCTACTCCAATAAAACTGGGTAGTAAAGAGGTATGCTCAAAGTGTTACTTGCCTTGCTGATGATCCGTGAAACCTAGAGACTCGTACTAGCACACTTCGCACTCCGGGTACTCTATCGCAAACAAACAATTATACAATAAGCACTCAACTAGAAGCACGGGTAAAATCAAATAATAGGTCTAACTAGAAAGTTCAACTTAAGAACTCCGGTTTGCAAAAAGAATCAAATCAAACGAAGCAACAAAACTCAAACTGCGAAAGAAACAAGATTTGATTGCTAATCTGGACTAAAGTCAAATTTTACAGTACCAAAATCTTGTTCAAGTTGATTAAACAAAAAGAGGGCTTCGAGATAAAGATCTAGGTGCTTGAATCGCCTAATTCCGATAAACGAGCGAAAAGATAAACTAAAATGAAAATCAGGGCAAAAATCACAATCGAAAAATAATTGCGAAAAAACCCTGGAAAAAGAAAAAACTGACAAACAGCCTAACGAACGAACGTTTCCTCTCTGCAACTAATGGGTGAACACCGTTCATTAAAACGAACATACGGACGAATGTCCGCTATTTAGGTAAACCGAGAAAACCGAACCGATCTAATCTAAAAAAATAAACCTAGGTTTCTAAAAAACCGAGCGGTTTTTTAAAAAAAAGAAACGATGGCGGCGGCAGTTTCTACCTCCGGCGAGGCTCCAGCGGCTCTAGCGGGGTCCTGCTGCGGCGGCGGGGCTCCGGGGCAGCGGCGAGTCAGCGGTGGGGCGACGGCGCGGCGGCGAGGCACGGCGGTGCGGTGGCGGCTTGCGGGCGGCGCTGCTCCGACAGGCGGCGGCAGTGGAGTCGGGTGGCGGGGGCGGGTGGTGAGAGGCGGCGGGCGGTGGCGGTATTTAAGAGGGGGCGGAGGTGGCGGCGACTTGGGCGAGGGGCGATGGCGATGTCGGCTTGGGGTCGGACTCCCCGAGTCCGGTGGCTGCATGGCGGGGCACGACGGCGCTGGGCGAGGCTGGCCCGGCTCGGGTGGGCCGTTGGCCTAGTCGGCGCGCGCGGACATTTTTTTTTTAAATTGATCTCGCCGAAAAAAATAAATCCTAGAAAATAAAATAAAAACCTAAAAATGCCAAAACAAATTTTCACCGTCTAAATAAAAATTTAGAACAAGATGAACATTTTCTTGGCCTAAAAATGCAATTTTGAAAATGTGCAATTTTTCTAATTCAAATAAAGTTGCAATAAAATACAAATAAAACTATTTATTTGATTTTAATATTTTTCTTCTAATATTTCATTTATTTTTTAGAAGTCTTATTATCTCCTCTCATATATTTTTATTTTAGAAATACTAGGAGAGAAAAATAATTAAAACCAAAAATGATCCTTGTTTCGATATTCGAGAAAATTCAAATATGAAAACGATGAAATCCCCAACTCTCTCCGTGGGTCCTTGAGTTGTGTAGACCTTCGAGGATTGCAAAACGAAATGCAATAAAATATGATATGCATGAATGATCTAAGTATAACATTCCAAATTGGAAATTTGGGATGTTACAATTGTTATCATGGCTTATGTGATATGGGTGCTAGTGCTAGTGCAATACCTCATTCCTTATATAAAGAAATTATGCATGATATTGCACCTGCTAAGATAGAAGAAATAGATGTTACAATTAAGCTTGCCAATAGAGATACTATTTCACCAGTTGGGATTGTTAGAGATGTTGAAGTCTTGTGTGGGAAAGTTAAATATCCTGCTGATTTTCTTGTTCTTGGTTCCCCACAAGATAGCTTTTGTCTCATCATATTTGGTAGACCCTTCTTGAATACTGTTAATGCTAAGATAGATTGCGAAAAGGATATTGTTACAATTGGTTTAGGGGATATGTCTCTTGAGTTTAATTTTGCTAAATTTCGTAGACAACCATATGATAAAGAATTTCCTAGTAAGGATGAAATTATTGGTCTTGCTTCTATTGTCGTGCCTCCTAATGATCCTTTAGAATAGTAAATGATATGTTTATGAATGAAAGAAGGGAGATAGATGAAGTATTCTTTAAACAGGGACCTATTTTGAAACACAACTTGCATATTGAAATTCTAGGGGATCCTCCACCACCCAAGGGTGATCCCGTGTTTGAGGTTAAGCCATTACCTGATACTCTTAAATATGTTTATCTTGATGAAATGAAGATATATCCTGTTATTATTAGTGCTAACCTTTCAGAGAAGGAAGATGAGAAATTATTGAAAACTCTGAAGAAGCACCGTGCTGCTATTGGATATACTCTTGATGACCTTAAGGGCATTAGTCCCACTCTATGCCAACACAAGATAAAATTGGAGAAAGACGCTAAACCAGTTGTTGATCACCAATGACGGTTAAATCCTAAGATGAAAGATGTGGTAAGAAAAGAAATACTAAAGCTCCTGGAGGCTGGTATAATTTATCCCGTTGCTGATAGTCACTGGGTAAGTCCTGTCCAATGTGTCCCTAAGAATGGAGGTATTACTGTTGTTCCTAATGATAAAGACAAATTGATTCCACAAAGAATTGTTACAGGTTATAGGATGGTGATTGATTTCCGCAAATTAAACAAAGATACTAAAAAGGATCATTACCCTTTGCCTTTTATTGATCAAATGCTAGAAAAATTATCCAAACATACACATTTTTGCTTTCTAGATGGTTACTCTGGTTTCTCTCAAATACCTGTGTCAAAAGATGACATTAAAACTACTACATACTCTGCATATCTTACACCTAAAGTGTCATTCCTAGATCATCTAATGCTTGAGGTGTCATACATGAAATCCGTGTCTTCTTAGCAAATACTTCCTGATCTGGTATTAGGCACTATAGGATCCTAACTAGGACGCCTGCATCTCACGAACTTATGACCACTACAAAAAAATACACTTCCGTGATGATACGTGTTTGTCACAGTAGGTCGCGTTTTTTGTCATGCATGTACATCCATGACGATTTTATGACAGAATCAAGATAGTCATACCTGTGCTGTCGTAGAAGTGTTCCATGACATTACCAAAATTATCATCACGGAAGTGTCCACTTCCATGACGATAAATCGCGCGTCACAGAAGTGCTTTCGTCAAGGGTGACCGACACGTGGCATCCACCGTAACGGAACGCCGTTAAGCTATCGGGTCGGTTTTGGATCCGATAACCCGTTAACAGCCCGACCAATGGGGATTTTCCACGTGTAAAATCATCATTGGCTGGAGGAAACACGTGTCAGCTCCGCGTTGGCACAGGTGTCACTCATCCAATGGGCGAGACGCGCCTATGATATGTTGACACGTGGACCGGCCCATAAAGTTTAAATGGGCCGGCCCAACTAAAGGCCCACAAGATTTTGCGGACCATAATGGGCCGGCCCAGCTAAAGGCCCACGAGATTTTGCGGACCATAATGGGCTGGCCCAGCTAAAGGCCCACAAGATTTTGCGGGCCATAATGGGCCGGCCCAGGTAAAGGCCCACAAGATTTTTGTGTGCCATAATGGGCCGGCCCAGGTAAAGGCCCACAAGATTCTTGCGGATCATAATGGGCCGGCCCAGCTAAAGGCCCATGAGATTTCGCCGACATTAATGGGCCGGCCCAGCTGTAGGCCCACAAGATTTTGAGGACCCTAGTAGGCCGGCCCATTAACTGGCTGCCATGTTTTGGGCCAAATGCCGGCCCATATTTGATCCGGTCCATTAATGGCCTGCCACGTTCCGGGCCTAATAATGGCCCATATGAGATCCGGCCCGTTAAAAGCCTACCACGTTCTGGGCCAAATTACGGCCCAGATCAGGTCCGGCCCTTTAAGAGGCTTTGGGCTAAATTATGGCCCATATCAGATTCGGCCCGTCAACTGGACGCTATGCTTTTGGGCCCACTTGCTAAAGGCCCATTTAGTAATTCGGCCTGATATTAGTTTCGGCCTGTTAAGGGCCCGTTTAACATTTCGGCCCTATATTAATTTCGGCCTGTTAAAAGCCCGTCATATAGTTGGGCCTAACTACGGCCCGGTTTGCATCCGGCCTGCTCGCAGCCGATATCTGATTGGGCCAAACAAGGACCGAGACAATTTTGGCCTGTTAAAAGCCCGTGATTTGATTCGCACAATCATGGGCCGGGGTCCATTTCGGGCTGCTGCCGGCCCGTGAGCTGTTCGGCACGTTTCAGGCCCAACCTACTTCTCAGCCTCCTAAAAGCCCATTGAGTTTTCTTGCGAAAAGAGGGCCGGGGGTTACTCGGCCTATTAAAGGCCCGAATCTACTAGTGGGCCAGTTTACTTTTGGCCTTTTAACGGACCAAGATGACGGGGCCCATGATGCGGATCATACATCGTGATTGCATGACGGCCCGATTATGTACCGTAATTTTACGGTTTGGCCGGTTTACTGCGAAGACAGGATATATATATACAGTAAAATAACTGCAGCATCGTGAATAAGAAAAAACCTAGACTATACAATAAAGAAATTACGGCATATTACATCCACTGGGCATCAAAGTTCGCCACTATGATAATAAAGCACAAGCAGACAACAGATTACATACACTGGGCATCAAAGATCGCCACCAGTGCAAATAAACACGCCGACAAAATAATATACAAAACCGACAGCACTTCAATAGAGTTCAAGAAAGGTTAGCCCTGCTGGGGAGCTGCAGCGCAAGCAGCTGAGCAAGCTGATGAGACTGCGCTTGTTCAACACTTATATCTTCCTCACTCTGAAAGATAAACAAGCAGACAGATGACAGGTTTTGCACATAAAAGTATCAGTGCTGACAATTCATCACATTTCTTACTGACGAATAAAGTGACACAGTTTAAAATTGCATTAACACAATATGGTATTGTTCAGGTCAAGACATGGCAGGAAATGACATTGTGAAGGAGTTGGCAGCTTCACGACACCACTGGATTACAGATCAAGAACTCATAAGTATCAATGGTTAGTGTGCTGTCAATTTATCCCATTTCAGATTGGCAAATAAAGAGACGGTTTAAATAATAGTAGAATGATATGACATTGTTCATAGTTAAGACATTGCAGAATATGACATTGTGCTGTAGTGGGTAGGTTCACCACACCACTGGATTACGGATGAAGAACAGAAGCATACATGCAGTGCAAAAGAAGATCACTTGCTCTGTATAGTTTAATTTACATGGTATGAAGAAGGAACTTGGTTGTACAACTGAAAACTTAAATTGAGAAGGACAAACTTTTGTTTATGAACTACATAATAAACTTTAAACATGCAATTTGATGCAAACACCAAAAATAAACAGCTGTTGCAGTCATGCCTAACCAAATATACACAACAAAGTTTGAAGGCTTGAGAAGGACAAACTTACATTATTGGTGAAGACAGGCTCTATAAAGCCCTTGTCCATGCTGATGGGGGGGGCAATTCAAGAAGTTTACCACAGAATCTTCTTCATAAGCATTGCCTTTATTCTACATTTTGTTAAGAGTAAATATAGATGTGATAATATACGAAAAAATGGAGAATATTTAAGATAAGATGAAGAGTGATGCTACATAACCAAGTAGCTATAAATGTAAGTGCAGCGATACAGGCAAAAGGTACAGCCAAGAGCAATGCACAGCTAAACTTCTTCAGTACCAACCTTATGGTAAGAGTAAATATAGATCTGATGTGTAGAAAATGGAGGGCAAAGGAAAATAAGCTGCAGAGTGATGGTACATGAACAACTACCTGTCAATATAAGTACACTGATAAAGGACAACATGTACTTACAAGAACAATGCAGAGCTAAAAAATTCATTGGCATTGGATATATTCTACACTAATGTAACCATTCATACAGATCAGATAATTTGGAGCGAACAATTGATAAGCAAGCTATCATGCATACTGCTGTCACATAATGAACCAGGTATGTATGCAAGTACAGTGATACAGGACAACAGGTACTAACAAGAGCAAAGCAGCGGGCAGCATATTTGCGATATCCTGTCGTTCTTTTCAAACCGGAATTCTTCTTCGAGCAGATTTCCTGCAAAAAAGATCCGTAAGGCACATGCGGAAAAGTAGAAGTTCAAATTGTCATGTGATTTCATAGACAGTACCTCATCCTGGGAACGAGACCAGTGCATAACAAGGTTTTTCCATTCAATGTCTTCTAAATTTAGCACAGGAGACTTCACCGGAAATTCGTTTATAGACTTGCCATCAAAGTGTGATTTCCTCAGGTAACACCGATACTGCTGCAATGCTTCCTTGAAAAGCACAAGCAAGCTTTGCTCGTCATGACTATCCAGATTGACCCTCGCCTAGTTACAACAATGTAATGTAAATCATTGATGTGTTCAATCAGCAGAAAACAGGAAAATAATAACCATGAATAATAGCACTTACACGTAAGTTGGACAGGAAGATGTGAAAATGGTGTTTGTCTTCACTATAATCTTCCCATGATGGGAATATATGCACGTAGTCCCTAACAACATTGAAAGCATTGTCTTTTAAACTGGGAATAAATGGAATGGGGTTCCAATCTGCAGGAATTGGCCGTCTCTGCAGTTGGGATAGGTCTTCGGCCGGTGGACTTGCTGTACTTTTTGCTGGAGTGGGATTTTTCTGTGGTACGGCTGGTGCTATGGCAAATGAAATCGGTATACCTTTTGCTGGAGTGCAGGTCCTGTGTGGTGGGGCTAGTGGTGTGGCCAGTGAAGTATGGGTACAGTCTGCTGGAGTCGGTCCTACGTTTTGTGTCACTGGTTGTACAACCAATATAAGTGGGGTGCTGTCTGATTTCTCCGGCACCACCACGTTTTTCAAGGACTTTGCTGGTGCTCCTTCAGGTTCGGCAATCACCCTCTTCCTTTTTGATGTCTGATGCACAAGAACAACATTTGAGTGGAAAAACATGGTATGATGACAGATGGAATATGTATTGATAATGGATGGGCATGGCATCTCGACATATATGATGAGTAAACTAAGCAGATGGCGGTGCAACAAAGTAGAAGAAATGCAAGACAACATATGCAAGATACGCGCAATCAATAAAACCTTGCCAAATTAGAACAGGCACCTTGATGGGTGAACAGGACAGGCCATCTGCCTTTGACTCCTCGAGGTTAGAATAGTCATTAGGATCATATTCTGAACAAGAATCAACAGGTGGGGAGCGTATGAGTTTCATTGCATCCAGAATGGCACTCAATGCCTTGGTGCCAATTTTGTAAGTCATTGCAGTGTTTAGCTTCAAGAGTGGACTGCTGCTAGTGCGACACAAAGCAGCTACACAGATCATAGTGTAGATATAACGGGGAAAACCGTAAGCATCAGAGTAAAATCAGCAAAGTGGAACTTGCTGGAATATATGTGCTAGTACTGCCGGTACGGCTAGAAAGGCTTCGGATACCAGTTCTCTTCAACTGAAGGTGCGGTACTGTTAATATCAGTGTAACTCTCAAAGGCGACACAGCTCCCCGCATTTCCTTGCTATTCTTATAGGATTCAAGTGGGCAGGTCACTACAAATCCTATTCCTATGTTTACAAAATCCTACGAATCAAAGAGGCTCAAAGTGTCCATCACAACCGACCGTATAGACCTCTACACTGCAAATGTCCCTGCTCATCTTCAGTACAAGGAACATACTGTACTACTATCATACTCCCTCCGTTCCAAAATATAAGTCTTGGTAGAGATTTCCACTATGGATCACATACAGATGTATCCAGATACATTTTAGAGTGTAGATTCACTCATTTTCTCCATATCTAGTCCATGGTGGAATGTATACAAATACTTGTATTTAGGAACGGAGGAGTACATATTAAAGAAGAACGGAAGAGGAACATGGTAAAGAAGAGCAAGCAGATTTTGGATAATAAAATGTTGGTTGCGCAGTACCCACACATGATGAACCATAGCGCATTAAGAATGCAACTCCTTGCTGTCTCTCAATCATTTCTGGCGATTGGCTGAAGATCCTACATCTCCTAACCCTTCTTCATTCTCGTCTCTGATTCTTCCAATATAGAACACCGCACGGGCTGCCGGTCGGACCATCGGCCCCCACCGCCTGTGTTCCTCCACCACCCCCACCCCCCACCCCTGCCCCACCCACGTCGACTTTTCTTCGTTCGGTGAGGCCCCACCACCCCCCCGCCCCACAACCACCCAAGCCCCTTCGTTCGCACCGGCTAACTCCGGTGAGCTCTGAAAAATCGACTGACCCAATTTTGAAATTTAGTCTACTGTGATTTAACTAGTGTCTAATATAAAAGGGGAAACCCATAAGCATTGGGAATATAGTGTTGAGTGTGCCATGGCACATCTGATGGTGCAAAGTAGACAAAGGCAACTTCGCAACCAAGACAAGAAATCAATTTAAAGTAGTGGCGATCTATTTTCTTGCTGCGGTAAATAAGTTGAGTAGATACAAAAGAGTGCCGCCTCTGGTGCGGTGCCTTATATGCATCTGTTGAGAATTTGACGGTGCTACGGTAGCGATGGCTGTCGGCGGCTTGGAAGCAGATCTAGGAGGGTAGACGATGGCGGTTAGGGCGCGGTGGACGAGACGGTCGTAGGAGCAGCGCCGGCAAGGTGGACGACGGCGGGGATGAAGCGAGAGGATGGGATGCAAGGATCCCGGTCCAAGGCCGTGGATGAGAGAGGTCGATCTCTTGTAATGGACGGCGGTGGCGGGGTATCAGCTCCGGCATGCTGGAGGAGGACGGCGGTGGATGGGGTGGCGGACGGAGGAGGCTGGGGTGGAGAGGGTGTTTTGGCGCCCACAGAGTACGAATGGGGAAAAGGGAGGTAGAGAGGAAGGGGGAACCATGTATTCAGGGCGCGCTTGTCTCAAATGCGAGGAAATTTACAAACTTAGCCCCCGTTTCAAATTTCCTACATCACAGCAATATTAGTCGGTTGGGGATAGGACGGTAATCTCGCATACACCGAATATTTGCCGACGAGAGTTTGTTTTTGGCGCCCACCGTGTATGAATCGGGGAGGGAGTCGATTTTGGCCGAGGACACACTGTGTTTTGGTGCCCACCGTGTATGAATCCGGGTGAGAGGCGGTTATGTCATGTTTGGGTGAAATTACAAACCTACCCCTATCGAAACCTATAGAAATCCAGCAGATAGGCTTTGCGTGGCAGGGATAGGCAGTAGTAATTTCCATCTCGCAGATTTTGGTTTCGGGCGGTTACTGCGACTTTCCCCGCTTCGTTCAAATTTTGCAGAGTGCACGTTTACCGTGCCAACTCAATTCGAATCCCGTTTGTATTCTATTTTTTTCGGGCGGGATCCATTTTCAATTGGAATTAAATTCTATATACATCATTTTTTATATATACTTTCAAAAGCACAACAAAGAATTCTGCTCCTTTATATGTATAATATGATTTACAAATACAATGATCTCAAAATCTTAAGGTTGAATTCAAAAAAATTAACCAAATTATGTTCTACTAAAATGTATGGATCAGTAATATCTACATATTAAATAACATAGATGTGCGTGAATTCATATGAGTATGCATGTTTGATAGATCAATTTTGGTTCGAGTATGGATTACATGTATCATCATCTCGAATTCAAATATTTGAATCCCTTTTATGTTCACTCCTTTCACGCCCATCTCTCTCGCATGCATGCTCCTTCATGTAGCTATCACTCTCTTTTCTCCAGCTCACCCGCACGCTCACTTCATGTTTCTCCTATCCTCGCAAACATGGTCTCTCGACGTCTCCCTTGAGAAGTGTCACACTCTCCCTATCATTATACATTACACGGTTTTCATTATATCTCACGTCTCTACTGTTCTCTGGTATCACTCGGTACCTAAGCTTTCTTTTTCACCGCCACACACACAGTCTCCACTCGTCTTTCACTTTGTCTTTCTCTCTATGGGATTCTCTCACACACCCTATATGTCTCTAGATATGACTCATACCACTAAAATTACTCTCTCTCTCCTGTAGACACAACATTTGTTGCGGTCTCCTTTTCGTCTCCATCCCAGACTGACATTATTCATTTGTTTACCGATCAGACAACCCCCCCCTCTCTCTCTCATACACACACACAACTCCTGCTTCCACTCCCCTTCCGACTACCGTCTCTCTCTCTCACACACAAAACTCTCGCTTTCGCACCCCGACTCGTATTTCTCTCACAAACATTTATCGACTAGCCTCTAGATAGGTTTATACACCCGCACACTCGTGCTTCCACTATCGCATACATGTCTCTCTCCCGCTCCTTGTATCTATGTAGATTTTTCTTCCCTTCTTGAGACACGCCCTCTCGATCGTGCACACACACACTATCGCCTCATTTTAAGCTGATACCTATCGCACACACACTCTTGTGTCTTTGTCACACATGCACTCCGTCCTCCTCCACTCTCCCTCTCTCTCACACACACATGGGCTTTTTGCAACAACTAGCAAGATGCCCATGCGTTGCACGGAACATCAAGATGCATTTGTATGAGTAGTTTATCTTGTGGGGGAAAAGGATGAACGAGGGAAGGCCTTATTTGCAAATGTGGAGAGGGGTGTGGGTATCTTTTTGCAAAATTGCCATAGTTTCCTTCCTATCCGTCAGATATAGATCGGACGGCCTATATTGCAGGATGGCAGGCACACGATCATCACCGACAATGCTTTTTATAAGAGTAGGGATAAAAAACAGAGTTGGTGATGATGGTGGGCCTGCCATCCTGCAATGTAGGTCGTCCGATTTATATCTGACGGATAGGAAGGAAAATATGGCAATTTACCCGCACTCCTCACCACATTTGCAGATAAGGCCTTCCCTCGTTCATCCTTTTCTCCCACAAGATCTTGATGTTCCGTGCAACGCACGGGCATCTTGCTAGTAAGAGTAGAAATTAGACATATACCACTTCTCGAATCTTGAAACCAACAACATTCCTCCCTTATCTCATCAAAACCGCCAAAGGAATATATTTTGAGTGAAACATAACATATTTTTAGTGATATACGTATTTCAAAACTAGACTTTTTTCTATCAAATCGGTGAATATGTATTAATCTACTTTGATCGTGTGGCAACGCATTGGCACATTGCTAGTAGTTATTATAATTTTTTGGACACCAGACAAACGGTGGAGTACATATACGAAGAGAAGAGGCGCACGCACGCAGTCGGCCTCTCGCTGTCTCGCACACATGAGTGTTACGTAAAGGCGACGTTAACAAATAAACCCTAAAACCCTAGGTGCACGATTGCTGCATTCGCGGGTACCGGGTACGTGGTGGAGCACCTTTGTAGGAATAGTCAGCTCGCGTGATAATTTGATCCGTAGGAGTTGATGGTCGGGACCACAGGTGAACGACTTGGAGGCGGTGGCTCGCCAGTTGCCACAGATCGAGTAGCCACGTTTAAAATATCATTTTTTAGCGGGGTTAAGAGTTCCGATTTTCAATGGCGCGTTATAAGTACTAAGTAGTTTTTAGAACGATTGGTATGGAGCGAAAATGGAATTCATAGTACTACGTACCTCCTTGGCGTATGGTTGTATGGGTTTATGTTGCGAGATGTTGAACCTGGTAGTTCTAGGGCAAATACTATGGTTTAGATTTAGATGCTGGTTTTCAGTAATGAAAATCGGAAGGGGAAACCCTTCTTTGATTAAAAAAACTACTACCTCCATTCTGGTTTACTAGTCCCCATCGTATTTTGGGTCAAAGTTTGTCCACGAATTTTACTTGTAAAATGTGAATGGAAAACGAGATTTTGTTATACCCAAACAAAAAAGGACTGGAGGGAGTGATTGCTCTGACACGGACGCGACCTCTCATAGCGCAGGCATTGAACCGGCGCGCCGGCCAAGAGGGCCGCACTCGCTGCAGGCCCAGCTGAGCACGCCTCCTCGCCGCGTGCAACCAGCTTAAGACTGCCCCGCCTACCTTCATTGAATCCATGCGTGTGCCAGCAAAACGTCCTTCCGCGAGCCGGCAGGCATTTTAGAACACAAAAAATGACTAAAATATAATTAATTTACGCATGGTCTTGACTTGTTGTGCTCACACTCGTAGCAGGAACTAGTAGAGGTTTTTCTTTATTTATAACTCTCTCACATTTTTTGGCTTTGAAGTGAATCATGGTTGTGGACATTATGTATGAATGTGCAGATATCTGTGAACATGAGTTTGATGTGGAAGTTGAACTAGGAATGTCGGGCTTGCACGTGAACTATACCATGTCCAATGCTTCGTCTGTTATTGTTTGGAAAGTAATTGTTGTTATTACATGACCCGGAAAAAATATTTTGTGCCACATCAGTAGATACAAGGACATCACAACAGGCATGCTGACTGGATAAACATTTGAACCTAGCTATTATGAAGGAAACTTTGTATTGACAATAGTTTTAGATAGCAGGAGACGCCTAGCCTACTCTGCCTCTGCTAGCTTATTTCTAGCTTCTTCTATCTCTTCTTTGGCTTGGGTGAAGAGAGCATCTAATTGCTCTTTTCACTTCTTCAGGAACTTAGCTACATTCTCAAGGGCTGCTGCATGCTTTTTTCAGCCTTTACTAATGCCACGAGGACACGAACAGCTGACGACTCCACCTGGCTTGTGTGTAATGTAGCATCATCTGGGAATTTGCACTTTGTGTCTAATCCAGCATCATTAGGGAACTGGCACCTTGTGTGTAATCCAGCCTCATTTTGGAAACATGATCTCGAGGTTGACCATACTTCCCTCCTCGTAGGAACTGCATCCTGACATGAAGCTACTTCTTTTTTAGATCAATACTAAGAGCAACCTAGATCCATTTAGTGGAAGCCAGATAAACAGAACTTGGAGAAGTGAATTCAAAAGGAAAAAAATATAAAAACAAACTACAAGGTGAGAACACCCACTTCCTACATCAAGCTAAAAACGAAAGCATTAGGACGATTAAGACTCTTCTTATTACACATCGAAGAACACCAGGCTTAAGAGAAACAGAAACTACAACATATACACATTGAAGAACACGAGGCTAAATGAAAGTAATTGAAAGAATATTAGCAAAGCTCGTTTTACAGGTTCCGTGCAGCTCCTCTTTAACTTGCCACGCTCCTTGAAGATGTCCCCAATATCCCGTCTTTGGTCTTCATTGCTCCTCTGCATGTTCGCACTTGTGGTTTTAAAATAACAACATGGCAAGAAAAATATACTACTAGTAATACTCGTGCATCTTGTGGGCAACATTAAAGAACTCGTCTGCCATGTTAGAGCATCTCCAACAGAATCGCAATGCGCGGCGCTTTAAAAAAGCGTTTACAGTGCTGAGATCAAGAAGTAGAGACTAGAGAGTAGAGGATAGTTCTCAGCATAGATAGATAAAAAAAGATAATTCAACTACTCCTCGTCGTCCGACTCATCCTCGGTGATGTCCTCCTCCAACGTCTGACTGTAGGCGTGAAGATACCGATCGTCATCGGATTCCCAGGGCAACGCTGTTCCTAGCCTCATGTTGAATTGAGCGTCCGCTTTTCGCCTACGCTTGTCCTCGCGATAGGCGGCTCGCTCCGCCCTCCTCTGATCACTCTCCGCCCTCCTTTGCACGTAGAACTTGCGCTCGTTGATGATGTCCTGCGGGAAGTGTTGGTGCCATAGTGTCATGGCTTCCTCGTCCATCTCGGCAATGCCGAGACGGGTCGACCGCCTCCGGTTGTCACGACAATCCTCGTCAGTGCTAAGCCGCGGCAGAGGGGCGAGCTCCTGCGCCCGCTCCCGCGTCGGCACGTTGGGGAAGTTCGATGTTCTATGAGGCCACCGGAGGCGCCACGCCGTCGTGTCGTACGTGTGGGCGGCCTCATTGGCGGTGTCAAAATTGCTAAGGCCGAGGCACATCCCGTGAAACCGGATCTCAGCGGAGAAGCCACCGGAGGAGCGCGGGCGAACACTGCAGTATCCCCAAGTTTCCCGGCGACGCGGCGGCATGTTGGCGCGGCGGAAGCAAGGCGAGAAAGAGCAGGGAGAGAGCGGTGGTGAGGCACAGAGCGGGGAGAGAGTGGTGGCAAGGCACAAAGCGGTGGGAGGTCGTTGGATTTTATAAAGCGCGCCAGAGGCCACGCGCCAAAACTAGCACACGCCCGGCCGCTATTTCCCGCGCGCGCGCGTGATCCTTTCCTGACGTCTCTGCTATCTCTACTCTCTTCTATGCTGTTATATTTATATTATATTTAATATTTAATATTTATCTCTACTTCTCTGATGTCTACTTTTTTTCTCTATACTTTTTTTCTTCTTATAAAAAGCAGAGTTGGTGATGATGGTGTGCCTGCCATCCTGCAATATAGGCCGTCCGATTTATATCTGACAGATAGGAAGGAAACAAATGGGAATTTTGCAAAAAGATACCCATACCCCTCTCCAGATTTGCAAATAAGGCCTTCCCTCATTCATCCTTTTCTCCCACAATATAAACTACTCGTACAAATGCATCTTCATGCGTGCAACGCATGGGCATCTTGCTAGTTCTAAAATACTTTCCATCATGTGCCACACTACTGGTTGCAGATGAAAAACCTACCCAAGCACATCGCGATGCAGGAGGGATGCACAATTACAAGCTGATATTCTGTTGGACAATGGAGGCTATAACCAATTACTTTTATGGGAACAATAGCACCTACAACATTTGAAGGGTAGGTATGAACAAAATTGGAACTGCACATGTACTGCTAAGTGATTCAATACACACATTACCAATCGAGGAGGAGAATGATGGTCGCGGCGGCCTCTGTGAGTCATGGTCGGCAACGGGAGTCAGTTCATTGTCCATAACAGTGGTACTTCTACGCTTGGCGTCAGCTTCCGGGAAGAAGATCCGAGACCGTGGAAGACGATGTCAAGGAAGAGGCTCCGTGTACGAGACGACGGTGGACCGGCTCCAGTGCGGCGTATGAGGTCGTCGATGAGGCAGATAGGCTGCGGTGGACGAGTGCGCCGATGTAAAGGGGAGGAGCACGAAGGCAGTGGTGCCGTGGAGAAGTCTATTTTGCGGTGGGGATAGAAAATGGTGAGTATACAGGTGTACTACTCTGGGTGCTGGGGTGGGGTTGGCTGGGTAGGGTGAACCTGAAGTTACGAAAACAGCCCCCTACCAAGCATCATCTGTAGGCCTTTTCCGAAGGCTAAGATGGTAACTTCCCACTACTTGAATCAGGGTCGCGGAAGATTTTCCCGCTGACCTCAAAATTTTGTGACACTCAACTCCCCGTGTGGCGTGTTAAGTGATTCGGCTAAGCAACTAGTGAGTAGTAGTAGTGAACTCTGCATATTAGGTTTGACTGAAGTCAAACTTCCTAAAGTTTGACCAAGTTTATGGAAAAATATAAACATTTACCATAACAAATATGTATGATGTGAAAGTACATTCAATAATGAATCTAATGGTGTTTATTTGTTATTGTATATGTTAATATTTTTTGTTATAAGCTTTCTCAGACTTTACAAAACTTGACTTTGACCAATGCTAATACGCGGACTTAAATAAAAACGGAGGGGGTACACATTTGTTTTCTTAGTTTGTAGTGAACTAATCATATGTTGAAATTGTGAAATAAATATATTAGGCTATTGACTTCGAATGTAATGGTCTATACAACTCAATAGTTACAATCATTGTCGAATCCCAAGATGTATACAAGGTCTATAGTACTTCACAACATGCTCAAACTCACATAATCCCTGTCAAATGAGAATCTAAATGCATTTCATAGTTATTACTTTGTAGGATGCAACAAAACCAACCATAAGTCTACATCAACCATTATAGAAGCAACATTTTGACATATCCCAATGTGTGAATGAAACGTGCAGAGAGAGCTTTTGAAGATGGAGCAGATAGGGCGGGAAAGATTGTATGTATGTGGACAAGAGAGTAGGAGACAAACCTAACGAGACAGAGAGAGAGATAGAGAGAGAAAGAGAGAGAGGAAGAAGTTAGGTGTGTGAGAAAGATGGAGACATGTAATATACGTGAGATGCGTGTGCATCCGGATTCTGTATACGTGGAAGGAGAAGAGACGACATGTTTGATGAGAGAGCTGGAAAAACATGGACGAGAGGGGAAGGATCTCATGGGTTGAGGGATTGATAATTTTGTGCGGGGAGAGAGGGATTGGTAATTTTGTGCGAGAGAGACAGAGGGTGGGGGGAGGAGTCAGTCAGCCGTCGTCACATCACCCTGCTTCCAAATAGCCCCGCATTCTCTAGCACGGTGTGGTCGCCGTCTTCGATCTACTCGATGCCCTCTTTGAAGATTAAGGTGTTGTGCATGTTGGGGTGCAAAGAAGCACAATCTAGAGTGGTCGCCGTATAACCTCGGATGGGGATGAATTGTGTGCTCGGGGGAGGGTGTGTGTGTGTTTTGTGATGTGTGTGTCTCTGTGTGTGTGTGTGTCAGATATTGAGAGAAAACAAACCTACACTACTAGGGAAAAGCCTATACACAGAATCTTAGCAGCAGCGCGGTTCAAAAAGGAGTGCTGCTGCTAACTAGTAGTAGCGCGTGTCCTGTAAACTCGCTGCTTATAAGGATTTAGCAGTAGCGCGCTCGGCCTAAAACGCGCTGCTACAAATATCGACCGGCGGTGTTCACCTAACTCTAAGTAGCAGTAGCGCGGTCGCAAGAACCGCGCTACTGCTAAGTATGTAGTAGTAGCGCGCTTTTTCCGGGATCGCTGCTGGTAAATTTCAAATTGCCACACTTTTTTGTCCCAGTTAGCAGTAGCGCCGTATCCCAAAGCGCGCTGCTGCTAAATCCTTATCAGCAGCGCGTTTTATGTCCCGCGCTACTGCTAACCCGCACCAACCCAACACCTTTCCCCACCCGTCCCTCCCCTCCCCCTCCTCTTTTCCCTTCCCCCTACCTCCCCCTCCTCTCTTCCCTTCCCCCTACCTCCACCACATGCTCCCACTCTCACTCTTCTTCTTCTCCTCAATACTTCTCCCCCATTACTCTCTCTCTTCTATCCACCTTTCTCTCTCTTCATTACTCCTACATAACTACACCACCTCCATTAATGCATCTCCTTTCTCTTTTTCCTTCCCCCTCCACTAGTTGAAGTTGTCTCCTCCCAAATTAGGTAGCTAGGTAGATGTAGGATTTAGTTAAGTGACCTATTTGCCCCCTAACTAGATCTATATTTGTCAAGAAGAGCTTTGTGCACTTTTGATCTCCCTACAACATCATCTCCACCGTGTGCTCGATCTCGATCGAGATAGAGGTGATGAAAATTTCATGCTTTTGCAAAATGGAAATATGTTTATGTGTGTGTGATATGTTTGTGGAAATTGTGTGTGTGGCATGAGTTGACGCCGCCAAATTGTGCTTTTGAGTTGCCTATGTTTTGCCGAAATGTCGATTTATTTCCGTTTCGGCGAATTCCGGGCAAACTCTAGATCCATATATGTCCTATTTTTAGGGAAGGTCATGCCAAATTTTTTATGACTTTGATGCATGCATGCATTTTTATAATCAATTTGTTTATTATTACCGTGCAGAGTTGACGATGGTCAGTGGAACGATGGTGGACAGGTGGTTGCGGTCGGCGGTGCAGGACATGAAAGAAAATAACCGGACAGAGGTTTTATGTCCGTGTCGAAAATGCAAAGGAATAGTTTGGCTCGACCCCCATGACGATGGTCGTGTCGAAGCGCACCTGCTCATGACTGGTTTCATGGATGGCTATACTCGGTGGATAATTGAAGATGAGGATGACGATGTTGAGGATGCCGACGGGGCAGGCAATGATGACACGGGGCAAGACGAAGAGATGATCGATAATGGCGGCGGGGAAGAGGCCGGACATGGCGGCGGAGAAGGGGCCGGACATGGCGGAGGAGAAGGGGCCGGACATGGCGGCGGAGAGAACGACATGGACTCCACGCAGCAGAGTTCGTCGGTACTAAGTTCAATTGTGCGGGACCCTCATGTTCAAGCATTGCTTCGCAAGGAGACGAGTACTGAGAGAGCTGCTTCTAGAGAGGAGGCTAAGCTGGAGCAACTGGTGGTAGACTCGAACACTCCATTGTATGATGGTTGCAATCCTGAGGTGACCCGCTTGAGTTTCACGCTCCAACTCCTGAAGACGAAGGCTAAAAACAAATGGACCGACACTAGCCTCGATGAGCATCTCAAGTACCTAAAGGATGTTCTTCCCGCGGGTAATCTATGTCCTACTAGTGTTGATGAGGCCAAGAAGATCGTGTGCCCTCTTGATCTGCCACACGTTAGATACCATGCATGCATCAACGATTGCATAATTTATCGGAAGGAGCACGCGGAAAAAACAAGCTGTCCGGTGTGCAATGCTTCTCGATACAAGAAGGCCGGGAAGAAATGTCCCCAGAAAGTTGTATGGTACTTACCGATCACTCCCCGTCTCCAGAGGTATTTTGTAGATCCCAAGGAAGCAAAGCTAATGCGCTGGCACGCGGAGAGGAAGAAGCCCGACGATGGAGATGATCCGAAGCTGAGACACGTGAAGGATGGAAGCCAGTGGAGAGCGTTGAACAGCTTCTATCGGTATTTTGAATGTGATGCAAGGAACATCGTGCTCGGCGCGTGTACCGATGGCATGAATCCGTTTGGCAACCAGAACACCAACCATAGCACATGGCCCGTGTTTGTATGGATGTACAACCTCCCCCCTGGTTGTGCATGAAATCGAAGTACATTCACATGAGCATGCTTATTCAAGGGCCGAAACAACCAGGAAATAATATTAATTTGTATCTGGGGCTACTTCAAGAGGAGTTAGACACGTTATGGAAAACACCGGCCAAGACATGGGACGCCAGCAAAGGTGAGTATTTCAACATGAGAGCCGCGCTGATCACGACAGTGCAGGACTATCTCGGTTACGGATATGTGGCAGGCCAGGTGTGCCATGGATATTGCGGATGCACGCGGTGCATGGATGATACGACGTCTCAGCAGCTAACGTCAAGGAAAGATGGCGGGTCTGGGAAAATCGTGTACATGGGGCATCGAAGATGGCTTGAACAGGACGACCCGTGGAGAAACCGTGGAGATCTATTCAATGGTCACGCTGAGCATCGAGGACCTCCACGTAAGCGGAGCGGTGCCGAAATCGATGAGCTGTTGAAAAACTGGAAGGAGTGCCCCGCGCCGGGAAAGACGATGAGAAAGGCGCCGGAGCCGCTGCTGAAGGTATGGAAGACGAGGTCTGTGTTCTGGGACTTGGAGTACTGGCACAAACTCGATACACCTCATTGCCTTGATCAAATGCATATCTGTAAGAATGTCCTTGAGAGCTTGCTCGCAACACTGATGAACATGCCGGATAAGACCAAGGATGGGCCGAAGGCAAGAAAAGACTTGCAAGATTTGAAAATCAGGGAAGATCTGCACATGCCGGCCCGTAAAATGTCAGACGAGACAGAGACGGAGACAGAGGCACGGGAGAAGAAGGTCAAGAAAATAAAGAAAGAGGATTATTGCCCCCCTTCTTGCTTCACCTTAAGTCAGGCTGAGATCAATCAATTCTTTAAGTGCCTTACCGGAGTCAAAGTTAGTTCCGGTTACTGTGGCAAGATAAGCAGATATCTAGACACGGACAAGAAAAGGTTCAGCGGGATGAAGTCTCATGACTGTCATGTGATGATGACGCAGATACTACCTGTTGCCCTTAGAGGGATAATGGACAAGCACGTCCGTGACACGCTTATTGGTCTCTGCAACTTTTTCGACGTCATCTCTCGAAAGTCGATCAGTGTGAAGCAGCTCCAAAGGCTACAGGAAGAGATCGTTGTGATACTGAATGAGCTTGAGATGTACTTCCCGCCCGCGTTCTTCGACGTGATGGTGCATCTGTGTGTCCATATTGTGGATGACATAATAGACCTGGGGCCGTCATTCCTGCACAACATGATGCCGTTTGAGAGGATGAATGGGATCATCAAAGGATTCGTTCGTAACATGTCCCGTCCGGATGGAAGCATCGTCCAGGGCTATTTGGCACAAGAGTGCATCTCTTTCTGTGAGAATTTTCTATATGGCGCAGACCAGCCGCCTGGTGTTAGTGTTGGTTTGCCCGTTAACAAGCACGATGGGAGGCTCGAAGGAGATGGTCACTGCAACGGTCGCAGGGAACTGCACGTGGCATACTCAGATCGACGCAGCGACTTTGACAGAGCAAACTTGGTAGTGCTACAACACCTAGACGAGGTAGATCCTTTCGTGGCACTGCACAAAGAAATTATCGCAAAGAAGTATCGTGACCGGGGGGTATGCAGGACGGACGCCGAAGTTACTAGAGAGCACAACTCCACTTTCCTGCATTGGTTCAAAGAGCATATTATTGCTAATCCCCCGGAGGAGGGCTCTAAGGACGGATTGCTCATATACGCCTTAGCACATGGCCCCTCGCCCAACCTCGTAACCTATCAGGCATATGATATCAACGGATACACGTTCTACACGGAGGCAAAAGATATGGACAGTGATGATCAGAACTCAGGGGTGACGATGGAATGCATGACCGGCAGCGACAACGGCACAACTGAACGATTTTATGGAAGGGTCGAGGAGATCTGGGAGCTTGACTACTCTGGACTGCACAACACGACGATGTTCCGTGTCAGATGGGCTAAGAATGTCGAAAGAGAAAGCCGGATGTTCACTACCATGACTATACCCGACGCCAAGAGCGCTACCGTGAACGCTATCGCAAAAAACGAGCCATGGGTACACGCTAAGCACGTGACACAATGCTTCTTCATAACTGACCCGCGCAATCCCAGCCGTGTTGTCGTGAGGAGAGGCAAAAGGAACATCATTGGAATGGATGGAGTCGCCAACGAGGAAGACTATGATCAGTACGGCAACCCAATGAGGGAAGATGACGATGATGATGAAGTATACGTCAAAAGAAGAATCAATACTACATTACCTAAGAAAAATCGTACTCCATGGAAAAGGCAAAGTCACAATGAGGGGCTCAATTATTCTTCGACGAACAAGAAGGGAAAGAAGCTGACTCAAAAACGAAAACGTCAGCACTGAGGAAACGTATGTTATGGGTCCAATGATGTGTAATATATATATATGTTCCTATTTTGTATACACACTTAGCCATTATTATGCATGGGTCCCAATGATGTGTAATATATATGTTCCTATTTGCATACCTATTTAACCGTCAAATGATGCAATATATATCGCCCTCCTTCGTTCACTGCCCTCAGGAAATAAAGTGGGATAAAATAAAGGAAAAGAAAAAGGAAAACTGGCAGTAGCGACGGTAGTAGCAGCGCGTTTTGCATAAACCGCTACAGCTACTAGAATTAGTAGTAGCGAATTTCCTTAAACCGCTACAGCTAACTGAAAGTTAGTAGCAGCGCGTTTTGATCCTAATGCGCTACTGATACGTCCACTTAACCCAAAATTCTCACTCGCCCTGCTTCATCCCGCCTTTCCCCCCCAAATCCCCACTCTCTCCCCCGTCGCACCGCCGCGCCCGACCCGGCCCGGCGCTCGCCCCCGACTCCGACGCCGGCGCTAGCCCCCGACCCCGGCCTCGCCCCCGACCCGGCCTCCGACCCGGCGCCGGCGCTAGCCCCGACCTCGACCCCGACCCGCCGCTCGCCCCCGACCCGGCCGGCCCTCGCCCCCGACTCCGGCGCCGGCGCTCGCCCCGACCCCGGCGCGCTCGCCCCCGACCCGTCGGCCCTCGCCTCCCTCCTCTCCCCTGCCGGCCGTCGTCGGGCCTGCCTCCTCGCCCCTGCACTCTCTGTAAACCCCCCCCTCTCTGCTAGGGTTCTTCGGTTATGTTAATTAATTAGGTTATCTATTTAGTTATGAATTTAGCTAGGTTTCAAAATTAGCTGAATTTATATGCAAATTTGAACTGGACATGTGATATGTGCATATGTCATGTTTTGGACATGTCATGTTTGGAAAATGATCCGAGTGGCCTATGTTACGCCGGAATGTTGATTCATTTCCGTTCCGGTGAATTTCAGGCGCTCGATATGTCCATTTTTTAGCAAAGGTCATGCCGAAATTTCCCGTGAATAAAGGCATGATTTGTGCTACATAGTTGGCATATCGAGTGCTGGCACATAGATTTCTTTTTATGTCATTTCTCATTTATTCATACTTTTAGAAATAAATGAGGCCACTTAATCATAGGAAACATGTCGAACAACGAAGAAACTGGGCCTTCTGACCAAGATGCAGACGAGATGGATTATGAGGGTGAACAAGAGTACCTCGACTATTTGACTGCTAAGCAAGGTTTGCAGGTCGGCCTCGATGATGGTACTGACGCCGACATCGACACCGACGGCGCCGGCACCGATGGCGGCACCGAGACCGGTGGGGAAGGTACCGGCGGGGAAGGTACCGGCCCCGATGCCGCTACCGAAAAGAGGAAGCATAAGAAGCAGAGGATACGAAAACCTAACAAACTAGGGATTGGACGACTTGTGATCACAAAGATGGCACCTGGCAAGTTTGAGCCGTTAGAGCCGGAAGAACCTCGCAAGTGCTATGGGAACCAAGTAGGATGCATCCTACGGGAATGCGCGAGCATCAACGACGATGACTTAAGGAGTAAAGAACATTTGACGCAGTTGCTCCTAACGAAGTTGCACAAGAGATTCAAGTTCCCCGACCGGGATGATAACATAGAACAACCGTGGGATGATCCGAAGATGAAAAAGATTAACAATCACGCCATGGGCATGTTCAGCAATGATTTGGCCTCCTGGAAAGGGAGGGTGAAACGAGCTATTGAGGCTGATGAACCCCTGTCCAAGATTCTGGAGGAAAATCCGACACTTACGGAAGAGGAGTTCGAAAAGTTCAAGGACACTTGCGCTACCGAGGCAGCCAAGGCTAAGGCTGCGAAATTCAAAAGCCTTCAGCAAAGGAACACGGGGAAGCATCGCCTCGGAAGCCGTGGCTACCTCGGTAAAAGGCCCATATGGGATAAGGAGGACGCGGAACGTGAAGCCGCGGGTCTCCCAGACCCCTTCGCGAAGTTCACCAACCCCTTGGAGCATGACTTCATCAGGGCCCGCTACAAGTGGGACAAGGAGAAAAAGGTTTTTTACACGGACAAGATCACGAGGAAATTGATTAGACTACTGGAGAAGCAACACCGGCTTGCAGCCGAAAGCCCTACTTCTCCGATGAGGCCCAAGTGGGACACCCCTCTCAACCGGGCCTTGAACGAACTTAAGGGACTCCCGTTGGACCAGCGGCCGCAATATGGTCGTGTGCACGGCGCTGGAGACGGCGCCACGTGGAAGGTGTTTTACAACGACGGCCCGGAGGCCAAGAAGCAGAAAAAGAAGTTTAGTCAGGCGGACATCGACGCAAAGGTGAAGCTTGCGGTCGAGAAAAAAGCAGCTGAGGACGCGAAAAAAGCAGCCGAGGACAAATATGAGTTGCTACAGCAGGCAGTCAATGCAGCTGTAACTGCCTGCAGAAATGATTTCGCTACTAACTTGGTTCCAGTTATCATCAACTGGGCGAAGGAAAATCCAGACAAGACGGTACATGATTTCCCGATGCCCAGTTTCGTCGCGAGCAACTCCATGAACAACAACACCATCGCACCATCACTTGCTCAAGCAACCGGGCCTCCTCTCGCAGCCGCTCCCGCTCATAGCAGCCCGTCCTCAGTCTCAGGCACGCTAGGTGGGCCTTCGTCTTTGGCTGAGCTCGACGCCGTCACGGTAATTACATGTCGCACCAACATATATATATATAGATAATATTCCATTTTTGTTGCCTTTCGGTTGTTTTACGCCACAGACATATGTGTTTGCAGGCGAAAGAAACCCCGTGCACCATACTCTACTTGATCAAAGGCCAGAAGGTGGACGTGGGAAAGGGGATGATAATGGACCCCTCTCAACGCACGTTCCACAACCAGCCGATCCCCGCTGGGCACTTCAGGGTTAGCTTGACCAGTGTGAAATCGGGGCACGAGGATTTGCCTCCTCCAGTACAGCATGTGGGAGCGGACGACGAGACCCCGCCGCGGATTGGAAGCTGCAAGGGTTGGGTGCTGCTATGGCCGAAGAATCTTATTCGTCTGGAGCCGGCCGAGAGCACACCAATAACTACCACACATCAACAAGCATGTGCGGAGACCACCACCCCGCCTACGCAATTACCAGCTCCTGTAGTGCCGGGTGAGAGCGGCGGACGACATGATGAAGGGGGTGCAATAGTACTGGCTGATGTAATTTCTCCTGTAGAACAGAGAATGGGTGATGAGACGGAGGTCGACCCTATGGATTACCTCAATACAAACGCGTATGACTGTGACATAGATATGATGAGTCAACCATATGACGAATCGGGCTATCAGCTTGCTAATGAGGATATGGATGATATGCCCGGGCAGGGTCGTACCATGGACTGCAAAAAGTCTCTCTTCATGAAATCCTCACAGGACACGCCTGAAGATGCCGCATCAACACAGGCTCAACTAGCCGGGTGCGAGGGTCGTTCAGTACTTAACCCGGGAACACTTGGGCAGGGGTTAAGGAAGGGTCTGGAAGGTGTGCCCAAGAAAAAGGAGAGGAAGAGATCGGGGAAGGTAACTGCCTCCAAACAAGCCAGAGCACACAGCAGCCAGACGATGCATTCTGAAGAGTGTGTACCCGTGAAAGGTGTGGTCATGTTCCATCTCACGGGCGAGCCGATGCTACCGCAGAAACCGCTGGAGGCACTATCAGGGGATCTCAGGAGACTGCACGACCATGTGCTGTCGACTGAGAAAAGCCTACTAGCCGCAAAGGATCCAGGATATCCGACATACGCGGCTCGTGTGCCTGAGGGGAAGTGCTACATCGACACACGGCCCGCGGTTTGACCATATCTTTGAGATGTTTCTAACAAGGCGGCTTGATTTTACTATCGTCCGCCTTTTTGCGCTACATATGAGCTCCGTCATGAAGAGTGAAGAAGTCTCGCAAATCTGTGTGGCGGATCCGTACTACATGCACGAGTCTTTCTTGAGTCTCGGCGACTTTGAGCGTGAAACTGCTAGGGAGTACCTCCAAAACTTCATGGTACAGAATAAGGACCGGAAATTGTCCTCGTGCCTTATCATCCAAAGTAAGTCAGTTCCGGACAACCCTTTCGTACATTTCAATCATTCCTTCTCTCTCATATGGGGAATAATTTGAGGTGTCTTTTCCCCGCAGCAACGGGCGCGCCGTCCTTATCGTTCTTTACCCGCAAGTCTCCCACGCCGTGTATTTTGACCCTTCCAGAGACTACGAGAAAAAGGACTACACCCACATAATGAATATTCTAGATGATGCTCTCCAAGGCTTCAGCTTTAGAGGTGGCCACGTGCATATCAAGAAACAAAGGAACAAGAAGATGGGTTTCGCGCATAAAACTAACTTCTCCTGCATCCATGTCCCAAAACCAAGCAAGAAGGATGGATTCTACATCGTCCATCTCATGATTCAGTTCAACACGGATCACCAAAAGCTTCGCATTAACAGCAGAAATGATGATCATATCCACAAGTGGCTAGAATCTCATGGAGAAGCGAATTATAAACTTAGAGATGACTTCTTTCGCATCCAAAGCGACATTGCGACGATCATCATGAAAGAAGTCGTCGATGAGAAGGGGATGTTCCACCACGGCCCTATATCGCGAGCTGACGTCCGAACTCGCATAGGCATGCAACGTCTAGACCTCACGCCGTTCAAGAAGCTAGGGTTCGTCCTCGATGATATGGAAGGATGGAACTTCTAGTGATTTATGATGCCGATGATGATGATATGTGTCGGTTGAACTTGTATACTTTTTGTAGCGATGAAACTTTGTGATCGTCCACGGTCCCTGCCGAACTTGCGTAACGCTACTTTGTTAGTTTGCGTACGATGACCTGCGTACCTCTAGTTAATTAATTTGCGTACTGTATATGTTGCATCTAGTTGCTAACCCTTTCTTTTTCGGTGTTGCTCTAGTATATTTTGTTGCATATATATGATTGTACATCCTCTTCATGAACATGCATCTCTAACAGGTACCTAGTTTCTTGATGGCGAGATGGAAATGCTATGTCGTGTACAAAGGGAAGGTTCCGGGGGTGTACAACGAGTGGCATGAGTGTCAGACGCAAGTGAATGGGTTCACGGGCGCCAGCCATAAAGGCTTCAAAAGCAGACAAGAAGGAGAAGCTAGTTACTTGAGGTTCACGCTAGCGCGAGAGAGGACTCGTAACCGCCACCTCATGTACTGCATAGTTCCGCTCTCACTCATAGTGATAGCACTTCTTGCGTATACCTTTGTTTAGATGGATGACGTTGTTGTAGTTGCAAGTATTCGAGACTTGCATGTATCGCTATTTTCGAGATGATGACAAGATATCACTTTCTGTTGGATGATGATTATGATGAGACTATTTGTATGTACATGCTATGATTACATTTGTGGTCTCGCAGGCATTTGTATGTGTATCATGATGACATTTCTATGTGCTAAAGATTCTTCTACAAAGCCTATTCAAATACAAAACAAATATGCCAAAAAAAACTACTTAAATTAGCAGTAGCGAGTGTATAAAAGTTAGCAGCAGCGCCACAGTAGCAATAGCGCATCTAGCCAAAGAGCGCTAGCGCTACTAGCAGTAGCGAGCTTCACCTAACCTCGCTGCTGCTACACTTGTGTAGCAGTAGCGCGGGTGCGCACGTGCTACTGCTATGAGTTAGCTGTAGCGCCTTATTAGTAGCGTGGGTACCCGCGCTACTGACACATCTAAAACCCGCGCTGCTGCTAGCCTTTTCCCTAGTAGTGCTAAGGAGAGAAATGGGTATTCACGAAGAGATTGTGCGGGCCTTGAGGTGGGCAGGGGGCGGGTGAGGGTGTCAAAATGTGTGCATTGATGCATGTGTTGCATGCTGATCGTGCGAGGGACGGACGAATCAAGAGAGATGGTTGTTGTGTTACGGATGCTCCTCTCTCTCTCTCACACACACACACGCACACACACAAGTAAACTAGAAGACCGTTCTCTCATGTATACACAATGTATCGACATCTGTCTATGTCTCACTCATGCATGATCATTTGCACATTCACACCTCTCTATGTATGTATCACTCTCTCACCGTCTCCACATTGCCCTTCAGCCACAACACACATATGGACACATACACACGTTCTCTCTCAGTCACACACACAAAATCAGTATTAAAAAAAACTAGGGCGCACCTAAAACGTCCAAATCCAAATAAACACGAACTGGAGCTAAATTCAAATATATGGAAATATTGCAGCGTCAAGAACTTTTCCAGGAAAAAAAGTTGAGTAATATTCTGGGGTTGTTTTCACACACACAAAAAGGTTTAGTGGATGTCCTTCGAGCGCGACACGGTGACACACTGTTTGATCGACGGCGTGGCCGCGGTTCACGCGCTTGCACAGGATTCCGTATCATGGCTGTGGTACTAACTAATAGAAGCGCTGCCTAAGTCTAATGTTTACGTGTACTAGTACAGTTTTCTTTTAAGTTTGACCAACCTTATATAAAACTAAAGTAAGCTCCCACACACGCACTCATCAATATACCGCCGCCGCCGTTGCGCATGTCGGTGCCCGCCTGCTCCGGCCAACAATTTCTCGCCCATCACCGCCGTGTCGCCGCCATCCCTGTGCCATGAAGCCGAAGGCTCGCCCGCTCACGTCGTCTGCAGTCCCTCCTCGCGATGCCGCCGCGCTACCAAGCACGCGGGCAGCTGGTGGAGCTGCGTCTATGCATGCAGCGCGTGAAGAGGAGGACGAGTGTGTGCTCCAGCACGCCGACAAGGAGGAAGTAGTGTGTCATTGTTGTCTCCGCCCGCATGGAGGAGGCGCGCATGGTGGCTGTCGCGGCGAAAGCCGGTCGCGCGCACGTCGAGCCCGCAAACCGGGTGCGGACACGGAATCTACCTTCGAGACCTTGAATGCCATGTGGATCCTGCAATCTGAAGGAGCAATTTGGGTCAGTCGACTCTTGTGAGCCATTTGATGCAACATGGATGGCTAGAAGGGCTTCTTCCACCTCTTCTGCCATCTTCTTCCTTCGCTCCGTCGAACTTCTTTCAGAAATCGACAGACCCGAATTATACTACTAGTACGAACGTATTAAGTACAGTAGGAACACGAAGATACGAGCAGTAGTACCAACTACAAGAAGAACAGTAGTAAGACATAGTACTAGTACTACTATATATACTAAAGAGTTCAAATAACGAGAAAGAACATAAACATAGTTCTGCTGGGGCCTGATACGTCTCCAACGTATCTATAATTTTTGATTGTTCCATACTATTATATTACCCCTTTTGGATGTTTATGGGCTTTATTTTACACATTTATATCACTTTTGGGACTAACCTACTAACCCGAGGCCCAGCCCATATTGTTGTTTTTTGCCTATTTCAGTATTTCGAAGAAAAGGAATATCAAACGGAGTCCAAACGGAATGAAACCTTTGGGAGCGTGATTTTTGGAATGAACGTGATCCAGAGGACTTGGAGTGCAAGCCAAGAAGCAGCCGAGGCATCCACGAGATAGGAGGGCACGCCCACCTCCTCTAGGCGCGCCCCCCTGTCTTGTGGGCCCCTCGGGCGGCCACCAACGTACTTCTTCGTCCAATATATAGCTACGTACCCCAAAAACATTCGGGGATCCAACGAAACACAATTTCCACCAACGTAACCTTATGTATCCACGAGATCCCATCTTGGAGCCTTCGCCGGCGCTCCGCCGGAGGGGGAATCGACCACGGAGGGCTTCTATACCAACACCATAGCCCCTCCGATGAGTTGTGAGTAGTTTACCACAGATCTTCTGGTCCATAGTTATTAGCTAGATCGCTTCTTCTCTCTTTTTGGATCTCAATATAATGTTCTCCCCCTCTCTTGTGGAGATCTATTTGATGTAAACTCTTTTTGTGGTGTGTTTGTCAAGATCCGATGAATTGTGGGTTTATGATCAAGTTTATCTATGAATAATATTTGAATCTTCTCTGAATTCTTTTATGTATGATTGAGTTATCTTTGCAAGTCTCTTTGAATTATCAGTTTGGTTTGGCCTACTAGATTGATCTTTCCTGCGATGGAGAAGTGCTTAGCTTTGGGTTCAATCTTGCGGTGTCCTTACCCAGTGACAGCTGGGGCAGCAAGGCACGTATTGTATTGTTGCCATCGAGGATAAAAAGATGGGGTTTATATCATATTGCTTGAGTTTATCCCTCTACATCATGTCATCTTTCTTAATGCGTTACTCTGTTCTTTATGAACTTAATACTCCAGATGCAGGCAGGAGTCGGTTGATGTGTGGAGTAATAGTAGTAGATGCAGGCAGGAGTCAGTCTACTTGTTGCGGATGTGATGCCTATATACATGATCATGCCTAGATAATCTCATAATTATTCGCTTTTATATCAATTGCTCGACAGTAATTTGTTCACCCACCGTAATACTTATGCTATCTTGAGAGAAGCCTCTAGTGAAACCTATGGCCCCGGGTCAATATTTTATCATATAATCTTTCAATCTACTTTTATTTACATCTTTACTTTTTGCATCTATATTATAAAATACCAAAAATATATTTATCTTATCATATTATCTCTATCAGATCTCACTTTCGCAAGTGGCCATGAAGGGATTGACGACCCCTTTATTGCGTTGGTTGCGAGTTCTTTGTTTGTTTGTGTAGGTGCGTGGGACTTTTGAGGAGCCTCCTACTGGATTGATACCTTGGTTCACAAAAACTGAGGGAAATACTTACGCTACATTGCTGCATCACCCTTTCCTCTTCAAGGAAAACCAACGCAAGCTCAAGACGTAGCAAGAAGGATTTCTGGCGCCGTTGCCGGGGAGGTCTTCGCTCAAGTCAAGACATACCAAGTACCCATCACAAACTCATCTCCCTCGCATTTATATTATTTTCCATTTGCCTCTCATTTTCCTCTCCCCCACTTCACCCTTGCCATTTTATTTGCCCTCTCTTTCCCAATCTTCTCCTCTCTTTTTCGCTTGCCTTCTTATGTTTGCTTGTGTGTTGGATTACTTGTTGCCATGGCGCAAGATAATACCAAATTGCGTGATTTCTCCAATACCGATAATAATGATTTCCTTAGTACTCTGATTGCTCCTCTTAATGATGTTGAGTCTTGTGAAATCAATAATGCTTTGCTTGAAGAAAAATTGCTCAAAGTTGATGATTTGGCTAGGAACGTTGATAGACTTTCGCTTGATGTTGATTCTCTTAAACTTAGATCTTCTCCTCCTAAGCATGATATCAATGAGTCTCTCAAAGCAATGAGAATTTCCATTGATGAGTGCAAGGAAAGAACAGCTAGATTGCGTGCTAAGAAAGATTGCTTTGTGAAGGCGTGTTCTTCTAGTTTCAATGAAAATAATGATGAAGATCTTAAAGTTATTGATGTGTCCCCTATTAGATCTTTGTTTTGCAATATGAATCTTGATAATAATGGGACTGGAGATGAGTCAACTTTAGTTAGAAGGCGTCCCAAGAATTCGGAGTTTTTAGATCTTGATGCTAAATTTGGTAAAAGTGGGATTGGAGAGGTCATGACTTGAAATAGCATTGAACCCACTATCTCGGATTTCAAGGAATTTGATTATGATAATTGTTCTTTAGAAGGTTGTATTTCCTTGTTGCAATCCATTGTTAATTCTCCTCATGCTTATTGTCAAAATAAAGCTTTTACCAAACATATCGTTGATGCCTTGATGCAATCTTATGATGAAAAACTTAATTTGGAAGTTTCTATACCTAGAAAACTTAATGATGAGTGGGAACCTACTATAAAGATTAGAATTAAAGATCATGAGTGTTTTGCTTTGTGTGATTTGGGTGCTAGTGTTTCCACGATTCCGAAAACTTTATGTGATATTCTAGGTTTCCATGATCTTGATGATTGCTCTTTAAATTTGCACCTTGCGGATTCCACCATTAAAAAGCCAATGGGAAGGATCAATGATGTTCTCATTGTTGCAAATAGAAATTTGGTGCCCGTAGATTTTAGCGTTCTTGATATAGATTGCAATCTTTCGTGCCCTATTATTCTTGGTAGACCTTTTCTTAGAACGATTGGTGCGATTATTGATATGATGGAAGGGACTATTAGATTCCAATTTCCATTAAAGAAAGGCACGGAGCACTTTCCAAGAAAGAAATTCAAATTACCTTATGAATCTATCATGCGGGCTACTTATAAATTGAGTGCCAAAGATGGCACTACTTAGATCTACCTTCGCTTTTATGCCTAGCTAGCGGCGTTAAACAATAGCGCTAGTTGGGAGACAACCCCATTTTATTTGTGTTTTTGTTTTTGGTTTCTGTTTAGTAATAAATTTTGCATCTACCTTCTGTTTAGATGTGTTTTTATCTTTACTTAGTGTTTGTGCCAAGTAGAACCTATAGGATAACCTATGACGATAGTTAATTTGATTCGGTTGAAAAACAGAAACTTTGCACGCACAAAATTAGTTTTGTTAAATCCCAGAAACGTGCTTTTGCGTTGATTATTTTTTCTGCTGACCAATAGACAAAATTTTCAGGACTCCCTATTTTGGTAGGATTTTTAGAGTTCCAGAAGTTTGCGTTAGTTACAGATTGCTACAGACTGTTCAGTTTTTGACAGATTCTGTTTTTCGTGCGTTGTTTGCTTATTTTGATGCATCTATGGCTAGTAAAATAGTGTATAAACCATAGAGAACTTGTAATACAGTAGGTTTAACACCGAAATAAATAAAGAATGAGTTCATTACAGTACCTTATGTGGTGGTTTTGTTGTCTTTCACTAACGGAGCTTATAAGATTTCCTGCTTTGTTTTGTGTTGTGAAGTTCTCAAGTTTTGGGTAAAAGCTTTGATGGACTATGGAATCAGGAGTTGTGAGAGCCTAATCTTTGAAATTCCCATGGCACCCCAAGATATTCAAGAATAGCCAAAAGCCTAAGCTTGGGGATGCCCCGGGAAGGCATCCCCTCTTTTGTCTTTGTTCGTTGGTAACTTTATTTGGAGCTATATTTTTATTCGCCACATGATATGTGTTTTGCTTGGAGCGTCATGTATTATATTAGTCTTTGCTTTTTAGTTTACCACAATCATCCTTGCTGAACACACCTTTTGGGAGAAGCCTACTTGATTAGAATTTGCTAGAATACTCTATGTGCTTCACATATATCTTTTGAGCTTAATAGTTTTTGCTCTAGTGCTTCACTTATATCTTTTAGAGCACGGCGGTGGCTTAATTTTGTAGAAATTGCTAGTCTCTCATGCTTCACTTATATTATTTTGAGAGTATTTTAGAACATCATGGTATTTGCTATGGTCATAAATTGGTCCTAGAATGGTAGGCATCCAAGTTGGGTATAATAAAAACTATCATAGGAAGTGAATTGGATGTTATGATCAATTTGATACTTGATAATTGTTTTGAGATATGGAGGTAGTGATATTAAAGTCATGCTAGTTGGGTGATTATGAATCTAAAGAATGCTTGTGTTCAAGTTAGCAAGTCCCATAGCATGCACGTATGGTTAAAGTTGTGTAACAAATTTGAAACATAAAGTGTACCTGGCTTGTGCATCCTTATGAGTAGCGATCGGGGGTGAGCGATGGTATTTTCCTACCAATATATCCCTCTAGGAGCATGCGTGCAGTGCTTGATTTTTGATGACTTCTAAATTTTTGCAATAAGTATATGAGTTCTTTTGACTAATGTTGAGTCCATGGATTATACGCACTTTTACCTTTCCATCATTGCTAGCCTCTTCGGTACCGTGCATTGCCCTTTCTCACCTTGAGAGTTGGTGCAAACTTCGCCGGTGCATCCAAACCCCGTGATACAATACGCTATATCACACATAAACCTCCTTATATCTTCCTCAAAACAACCACCATACCTACCTATTATGGCATTTCCATATCCATTCCAAGATATATTGCCATGCAACTTTCCACCATTCCGTTCATCATCATCATGACATACATTACTTTTGTCATATTGCCATTGTATGATCTTGTAGTTGACATCGTATTTGTGGCAAAGCGACCATGCATAATCTTTCATACATGTCACTCTTGATTCATTGCACTATCCCGGTACACCGCCTGAGGCATTCATATAGAGTCATATCTTGTTTTAGTTTCGAGTTGTAATTTCTATGTTGTAAACAATAAAAATGTGATGATCATCATTATTAGAGCATTGCCCAAAAAGAAAAAAAAGAAAGACCAAAAGAAAAAAAGGCCAAAGAAAACAAAAAAAGAAAAAAAGAGAAAAACGGGCAATGTTACTATCTCTTTTTTCCACACTTGTGCTTCAAAGTAGCACCTTGTTCTTCATGTAGTGAGTCTCATATCTTGTGCTTCAAAGTAGCACCATGTTTTTCATATAGCGAGTGTCATATGTTGTCACTTTCATATAACAGTGGGAATTTTCATTATAGATCTTGGCTTGTATATTCCTACGATGGGCTTCCTCAAATGCCCTAGGTCTTCGTGAGCAAGAAAGTTGGATGCACACCCACTAGTTTTCTTTTGTTGAGCATTCATTTATAGCTCTAGTGCATCCATTGCATGGCAATCCCTACTCCTCATGTTGACATCAATTGATGGGCATCTCCATAGCCCGTTGATTATCCTCGTCAATGTGAGACTTTCTCCTTTTTTGTCTTCTCCACACAATCCCCATCATCATATTCTATTCCACCCATAGTGCTATATCCATGGCTCACGCTCATGTATTGCATGAAGGTTGAAAAAGTTTGAGATTATTTAAGTACGAAACAATTGCTTGGCTTGTCATCGGGGGTATAGAAGTTGGGAACATCTTTGTGTGACGAAAATGAAGCATAGCCTAACTATATGATTTTGTAGGGATGAACTTTCTTTAGCCATGTTATTTTGAGAAGACATGATTGCTTTGATTAGTACGATTGAACTGTTACTATTTCTTTTATGAATATGAACTTTTATTTTGAATCATTTGGATCTAAACATTCATGCCACAATAAAGAAAATTACATTGAGAATTATGCTAGGTAGCATTCCACATCAAAAATTCCATTTTTATCATTTACCTACTCGAGGACGAGCAGGAATTAAGCTTGGGGATGCTTGATACGTCTCCAACGTATCTATAATTTTTGATTGTTCCATGCTATTATATTACCCCTTTTGGATGTTTATGGGCTTTATTTTACACATTTATATCATTTTTGGGACTAACCTACTAACCGGAGGCCCAGCCCGTATTGCTGTTTTTTTTGCCTATTTTAGTATTTTGAAGAAAAGGCATATCAAATGGAGTCCAAATGGAATTAAACCTTCGGGAGCATGATTTTTGGAACAAACGTGATCCAGAGGAGTTGGAGTGCAAGCCAAGAAGCAGCCAAGGAGGCCACGAGATAGGAGGGCGCGCCCACCCCCTCTGGGCACGCCCCCTGTCTTGTGGGCCCCTCGGGCAGCCACCGACGTACTTCTTCCTCCTATATATACCTACGTACCCCGAAAACATTCGGGGAGCCAACGAAACACAATTTCCACCACTGTAACCTTCTGTATCTGCGAGATCCCATCTTGGAGCCTTCGCCGGCGCTCCGCCGGAGGGGGAATCGACCACGGAGGACTTCTACATCAACACCATAGCCCCTCCGATGAGTTGTGAGTAGTTTACCACAGACCTTTGGGTCCATAGTTATTAGCTAGATGACTTCTTCTCTCTTTTTGGATCTCAATACAATGTTCTCCCCCTCTCTTGTCGAGATCTATTTGATGTAAACTCTTTTTGCGGTGTGTTTGTCTAGATCCGATGAATTGTGGGTTTATGATCAAGTTTATATATGAATAATATTTGAATCTTCTCTGAATTCTTTTATGTATGATTGAGTTATCTTTGCAACTCTCTTCGAATTATCAGTTTGGTTTGGCCTACTAGATTGATCTTTCTTGCGATGGGAGAAGTGATCAGCTTTGGGTTTAATCTTGCGGTGTCCTTACCCAGTGACAGCAGGGGCAGCAAGGCACGTATTGTATTGTTGCCATCGAGGATAAAAAGATGGGGTTTATATCATATTGCTTGAGTTTATCCCTCTACATCATGTCATCTTTCTTAATGTGTTACTCTGTTCTTTATGAACTTAATACTCCAGATGCAGGCAGGAGTCGGTTGATGTGTGGAGTAATAGTTGTAGATGCAGGCAGGAGTCGGTCTACTTGTTGCAGATGTGATGCCTATATACATGATCATGCCTAGATAATCTCATAATTATTCACTTTTCTATCAATTGCTCAACAGTAATTTGTTCACCCACCGTAATACTTATGCTATCTTGAGAGAAGCCTCTAGTGAAACCTATGGCCCAGGGTCTATCTTTTATCATATGAGCTTTCAATGTACTTTTATTTGCATCTTTACTTTTTGCATATATATTATAAAATACCACAAATATATTTATCTTATCATATTATCTCTATCAGATCTCACTTTCACAAGTGGCCATGAAGGGATTGACAACCCCTTTACTGCGTTGGTTGCGAGTTCTTTGTTTGTTTTTGTAGGTGCGTGGGACTTTTGAGGAGCCTCCTACTGGATTGATACCTTGGTTCTCAAAAACTGAGGGAAATACTTATGGTACTATTGCTGCATCACGTTTCCTCTTCAAGGAAAACCAACGCAAGCTCAAGACGTAGCGGGGCCTTAGCACCACACACCCTTGAAAATAAACTAAGCAACTTGTCTGCTTGACACTGCAGTAGAACCAGCATGAGCGACGGCACTGCCACCTACTCAGAGTTCGAGTACACGTCCTTGACTTCGTCCACGTCCCTCTTCCTCTTCCTCTTCCTCTTCGCCAATGCTTCTTTGCTTGAACCAGACACTGGGCTCTGCTTCTTCATCCAACCCTTGTAGATATTTAAACAAAGGTAGGCATCCATTGCTGCGTACAAGATGTGATCTTCATCTAATGCCTTCGACTCCCATGCATGATGGAACTCGTGATGAGGTTTCTTCAGATTAGCGTACGAAGGATCAATCATGGCTGCTGCCAGGGTCAGCATTGAAGGTTGAGAGGAGGACACCAGGCTTGCCTTCTGGAGATCAAAGGGCTGGCCTACAACGAGACCTATCCGACGCAGGACATCCCTATCGTTCTTAAAGTCTACAGTAACAAATTTCACTCTTTTGTCCTTGAGGAAGTTCTTAAAATCCTGGCACTCAACGTCGGCATGGCATATGTGGTAGACCAAGCAAACGTTATGTACGCGAACCTTGATCACGACGGGCTTCTTCCTCTCTTCATCCTTTAGATCCTTCTCTCGTCCCAAGACTATGGTGTACTCAACATCTAGCCCAGCGACCCACTCATCCATTGAACTGTTGAACATGCATAGGAAGAGAGCAAGCCATGCTTTCACCTCGTGGATCCACGTATGTAGATGAAGATGAACTCATCACCGGTGATGGCTCTAACCTGGTACTCAGCGGTGACCATGGAGATTTGGGAGGCCATGGATTTTGGAGGAGGGTTAGGAGAAGTTGAACTGTTGTACCCCGCAAAAAAAACTAGGAGCGATCTAATGTGAAAGGATGGGACGACTGGGAGCAAACTGTTGTAAGGTAGAAGATGGGGACGAGTAGGGCGTGCGAACAGTGTGGGGTTGCTGGCTTGCCCGATGGATAAACGGTTGCAAGCCCCAAAGAGTTCTCGAGGACTATGAGGGACCCACTAGATGTCATGTCTACTAGACCCATATCGTAGGCCTGGCGGTATAGCTTCTGCCTGTTCATACGCCATGCCGGCGCGTGGATGTAACTTCACTTAATTCCGTCAACCGTCGCGCCTCCCACGACCTTTGCCTCGCTCGCGCGGTCACGCCCTTTGAGACTTCGACCGGCTATAAATGAGCAATTTTTTTGCCTACTGGTCCTTTTTACTCCCGTCAACCATTTGCAAAGTGTTTGACCAAATTAATACTAAAAATATCAATATCTACAATACTGATTACAATGAGTATAAGAACTACGTTCTATAATGAGTGTAAAAATATTGATTTGACATTGTGAATGTTGATACATTTTTCTATAAGTCTGGTGAAAGTAGAGGTACATTGACTTCAGACAAAACTTAAATGCACAATGCAGACTAGTTCCTCTGTCCATGTGTGTGCCATGTCCTATCTTGTCATCACAACAAGGTTAGCTATTAGAGTACTACTACCTCCCTTCGAGTTTAAAGGGCTCGATTCAAAAAATTCACCTACTCTTAGCAAGATAGTAGAGGCGGTCGAATAGTTTTTGAAGTCTGCAAAAGTACTCAACTAATGCTGTCATTCTTCACAAAAAATGTGTTTACCAATGCATGCATGAACACTAGTTACTCTAACCCCCCTCTCTTCTTTAATGCTTTGCCACATCAGCATGTTTGCAATTCCCGTGTGCATGATACCAGCTAAGATACCACCTTTATGGCCAACCGTAATCATCACATGCAATAATTTAGTGCACCTTGAAATATGAACATGTGTTGGGCGTGTATGTTTTTAATGACTTGAGACTATACCTAGCCCGACAT
This sequence comes from Triticum aestivum, assembly GCF_018294505.1. Classification (NCBI taxonomy): domain Eukaryota; kingdom Viridiplantae; phylum Streptophyta; class Magnoliopsida; order Poales; family Poaceae; genus Triticum; species Triticum aestivum. The sequence continues at coordinate 287,243,497 of NC_057804.1, read as the reverse complement.
GCAAGATGACTTATTATGCACCGTTCCCCATACCTGCAGGAAGCCCGTTCGTCTCCAAATCTTTTCCACTCCATGTGTGGAAACAATATGCCTGCCAAACTCTCCTTCTCACTCCGGTGGTCCCACCACTCCACCCCATGTGAAAAAATCTGCATGCATGACTCTCCCCCCCCCCCCCACGCTCGTCCAATCCGTTGTGACCAGCAATATTTCCACCCCTTCCTTCCCCCGTAATTTACTACAACAATTATGCCCATGTAGCGGTTACGTTAATCACGCAACATATCTTCCGGGAGGCTGCTTCAGTTACTTAACTGCAGGTGCATTGGGTCACTGACATATAGGCCCAACAAGGGTCTGGCGCACATGTCAGTGATGCAACTGGACCTGCAGTTAAGTTAGTGCAGCTCAGTCCATATGTTACGTAGGTGTGCCATTGCTCACTATAAATACTACACGTCCCACGGCATTCGCAAGAACGCTCACGTTCATCGCTATCTCCTTCCCCTCCTTCTCACGTTGACCACCATGGCATCGCCCCTCCCAAGCCCTAAGCGGCCCTCGCTGCACCGCCCGGACGGTCACGCATCGCCGTTCCGTTCCTCGCCGCCACTAGTCAAGGAGGACGCGTCGGCATTCCACTCCTCACCGCGACGCGTCGAGGTGGATGCCTCGGTGTTCCCAATCTCACCAGCACGCGTGTCCGCTCCCCGCTATGAGGAGAACGCCACGCCTCCCGCCGAGCCCCCCCATCCTTAAGGAGCTTTGAAAAGAAATGGATGTCGCCATGTGGGAGGCTTTGCCGCCGGCAAAGCACGCCAAAATAGAGGCGGAGAAGAAGGCCGAGGAAGAGAAGCGCGCCACGGGGCAAGTTGCATGGCAGCTCTATGTCGCGTCCGAGAGAGTCAGGCAATTGGCTCTTTGGCAGAAGGCTCGTGCAAGGGCCGTGAGGGTGGCGGAGGACGCCCGTGCCAAAGCCCTGAGTGCAATCGGGCCCAAACGCCTCATCTACGGTTGACGGTACGTGGACTGGGTGCACGCTTCCAGCGAGGAGGAGTACCTGCTGGCGCCGGATCACCACACCGGTGAGATCGCGCTCGCCCGCCGGCAAGCCGCCAATCAGCACCTTGCAAGTTGCGAGGCCGAGCCAGAGGCGTTGTGTCGGCGCGCTGGGAAACGGCCGCGCACCAGGGCACTCGTGGCGCGCCGCAAGCGCTCCTACGAGCGCCATGGCTTTTAGTAGGGAGTATAATTTAGTTTCGTAAGGTGATCTCATTAGTTTTGGGACGCAAATGATAAATCCCGAACTTTCGGGAATTATTAGCGTCCTTAATTAAGTATGTAAGAGGGAAAGTTTGGAAACCTTGTGTATCCGTACGCATTTTGTAAGTAGGTGCATAGACCACAAACTTTAGTACTATTATACTATCGCACTGCACGTCTCTCTCTATATATGCTTGCAGACTGTGCTACTCCCTCCGTCCAGGTGAATAAGTCATCTTTGGTTGTGCACCGTGACCAAGTAGGAGGGAAGACTTTATACACCTAGACGGAGGGAGTACTACTATTACTTATGTACGGGCAAATGCACGTTTCAACATTACGATGCGGTTTTTGTAAAAGTAGAAAAACATCACTAGTCAAGCTTGTCAAACGATTCAATGCAAAACAAATGGAAAAATGCACGTTTGATTGTTTACTTTTAGCTTCCTTTTCTGTGGTTATTTCTCTGTCGTACTTTGTATGGAGTATCTCACTGGTCGGAAAGGCATGCAAATTCCCAAATCGCATCCTACACCCTGTATCGAATTTTTTGCCAAACAAGTTGTGACTTGCAATTGGAATTCCAACTTGAGTACTAGTACTACTAGTAGGAGTACCAGGGGCCAGTTCGTTTAGGCTTCTAGATTAGTAGTGTAATCCCTTTACTACTAGCTCCGTCCTGGTTTATTGGTCCCCATTGTAATCTATGCCAAATTTTGATCATAAATTTAATTAATGAAATGTTTATGATGTCACATGCACTAACATTTCATCAGTTAAATCTTTGGTCAAAATTTACCACAAATTACAACGGTGACGAATAAACTAGGACGGAGGTACTCCCTCCATTTTTGTATACAAGGCCACTATAAAAAATACATTTTGCATCTATACAAGGCCACCAATAGTAATCGAGACAAATATTAATGATGGTTCCTCGTACTAGTAACCCATGGCTTAATTACTAGCATGCATGTAGTGGATGATAATGACAAACTCATCTAGTACTTCATCTCTCATGACCACTCAATTTCTTCTAATGTGCATGCACCCTATTAATTAACCAGGTAAACGAGAAAATAAATTGACTTAAAAAGCACACATTGATTTTTATCTTGGTACCTGTAATTTGAGTTTGTTACCTTGTATATAAAAATGAAGAGAGTACTAGTAGTTTAGAAGCCCAAATAAATGAATGAGGCGCCTTAATGTTACTCTCCACTGTGACTAGTCTTATGGGAAAAGCTGGGGAAGAGACGACTTATTTTTTAAGCCGCAAAAAGAACTGGCCCTAGGAGTCGTAGCTAGGGATACTAGGAGTAGTAGCCAGGGATCGAGTGTGCGAGATGAACCGGAGAAAGTAAATGTAGAGAGATGAAATGCAAAAAAGACGGAGGGATGTGATGGTTGCTTATTCGTTTATTTTACCAAGCCATTTATTACTGGCAGTGGTTGGGTTTTGTGATATGACGGCTTTACTGCCGCGCCACAACAGGGTGAGACTCCCGTGCAGCGCCGCCCTCTACAATTGTACTACATCGGTCGTGGTTTAGTAGTCCCCCATTGAATTTGACTGAAGATTTAACTAACAAAATGCTAGTGCATGTCAACAAAAACTATATCGTTGGATTTGTATTTGAACATAGTTTTGAGTGATATAATTTTAGGTGACATGCATCAGCATTTATCGTACTATATATAATGTTAGTTCAATTTTTGGTCGTACTAATCTATAGTAGTAAGGTGCCCGTGTGTTGCACCGAAGAGTGAAATGCATTGATCGGGGAGTTGTTTATTTTGACAAAGCATGTGGGGGTCATCTCATGTGTAACGGGTATCGATAGGTTTCTTTGGATATTATTTCATCTCTAGAGCTCATAAACATCCAGGTGAAATAGATAAAAAGGTATCCTTTGCAAACAAAAGTGTTCAACTGTTCAACCTGCATCCAAAACTTGTGAAGAAATAACACTTATTGTGCTTTGCAAGAAATGATCTTTAAGAATTAGTTTTTGAGTATCTATTGTTATACATGTTGGCTACAGATGACATGGCACGTTCTTATATTCAATGGTTGGCTATACTATTAAGTAATATTAACCATTCCCTTATACACCTAGACATAGGGATTAAATCAGGATGACTTGCAAGGGGGCAGAGGAGATGTAAGAAATGGTTCATCGTAAGTCTTTCACCAGTACTATAGTAAAATTTCATACATGGAAGATTCTAGACTAAACCATAAATGGATACACTTTTATTCATGAGTGATACTGAGCAAAATCATGCATGGAAGTCTCCACATGCTTAGACAGTGGATTTCATTGAGCGAAGACTAATGATCAACATTTAACTTGATAATGCGTATGTCCAGGTGAACCTCCTTGGAGTCCCCGTGCACCGCGTTGGCGGGTAAAGGATGCCATGGGTTTTCCAAGTCCACATCGGTGGGAAAGTCCCAGCTCCGGAGAGTCCAAGTCCGTTCGATGAGGCCGGTGTCGCCGCCCATGTGACCCGGAGGGGTAGTAAAACTGAACGCACCCGTACATCGGCCTCGTATCAGTGTTAGCGTCAGCGGCGTCACCCATGACACACACTATAGAGACAAGGCGGCAGCCTGCGCAGGCCTCGCCGGTGCCCACGATCAAGAGGAAGACGTTGTCGTCCTCCTCCGAGACTAGCAGGCGGCGGTGATCCTCCAGCGACTCCGGCATGGTGAACGGGTAGCACGTCTCGTACTTGATGTTCTCCGCCAAGGGCCAGTAGTGACCGCTGCACGCATCTGTGAGGTGATGCACCGTGTCCACCGGCGAGCCCCAATATGGCTTCAGGCACTCATAGAAGTAGATGAAGGGCTCCTTGGAGGCATCGACCAGGCCGTCCATGAAACAGGAGTGGCTGTAGGGGACGTTGCGCCAGTTGAATATATGAGCAAGTTAATACGAGATTTAATCCGAATAAGCACAAAATAAATCATGACAGCTATAACAGAGATGAAACTAATCATGTGGACTAGCATAGTAGTAGGATACAGAGTAGAAACATGAATTCTACAACCATTTCGAATAGGAAGGACAAAAACACATACGGTGCAACGGGAGCAGCACCGTTGGCGTTGAGGTTGTCGCCCATGTCGTTGAGGAAGAGGTTGCCAAGGTCAGGGAAGAAGTCATCGTCTATGAAGTCGTGGCTGCCAGCAGTCGCGAGAGTGTGCTCCCCAAATTTCAACAGCGCCCGCCGAATGGAGCACAGGAGGGAGTGGCTGTAGGGGACATTGCGATCGCCGAATGGAGCGCAGGAGTAGCACATGAAGCAGTAGATGGTGTCCTTACTAGTACTCCCTATTCTCTATCTATCTATATCTACTCTTATAGAAAACCGAGTTGGTGATGATGGTATGCCTGCCATCTTGTAATATAGACCGTCCGATCTATATCTGACGGATAGACAACCAACTATGACAATTTTACAAAAGATACCCGCACCTCTCTCCATATTTACAGATAAGGCCTTCCCTCATTCATCCTTATCTCCCACAACCTCGTGCTCCTCCCTAAGTCTCTATCTCTACTACTCTTCTTTGTTTTTTATAAAAAAATCGAATAGTACTACGTCGTCCGCTGCACGCCTGGCTGAACACGCCTCCTCGCCTCCATCATCACCAACTGAGTCTTTTATAGGAGTAGGAGTAGAGAAAAAACTGAGTTGGTGAGGATGGTGTGACATGCAATGCACGGGCATCTTGCTATTTTTTTGCATATAATTCCAAACACCACATAGACACGGTCTTTGAGCACGGTTCATAGTCATTCCACGCTCGGGCATTGAAGTTTGTAACTATTTAGATTAGAATATACTACTCCGCCGGTGCTAGTAGTAGAGTAGAGTCCAAATCTACTACTCTACTCAAGCAAGTTAGGGCATAGTGCTGTAGTAGGTACTATAGGGAGTACCAGTACTGTGATCACTCAAGCAAGTTATCTGGCATTGATATGACCCTACGCTGCTGGTATGTGTCTCGTAAGTCAAGCGGCATGCTGTAGTCATCATCTCCTGTCCACTTCCCGCAGCACATATTCGCTTCTCCATATTTATCCGCACATAATCTTGTCCAATCTTCCATCCCCGCTAAGGCGCCTCCCCCCTCGTCTGAACCCAAGCACTAACAACGGCAGAACCGAGCAGCATCCGCCAAAAGAGTGGCTGGAATTCGCTCCCCACAGAGGTAATCAAGCTCATTGTTTCGTGTGTGGACAATATCAGTACCATGCCGCTCGCTGCGTGCTCGTCGGGGTTGTACCATTTACTCAAAGCCCTCAGGCCGGAGCTTTTTAAGCCAGCTCCTTGCTTCCTGATGCCTCCTGATCTTCAAAAACGGCGTGTCACGTAGCATAACAATCGTAGGGTGGTGAGCATCAACCCCCTTGACTGCGATCCGATCCCCGTCACCCTCAACTACATTAACGGTATGTACTGGGTTGGCATGAACATGACTTGGATTGTGCTCGTCGATGGTCGCGGCAGCTGGATGCTGGTGGAGGTCTACACTTGGCGATTGATCCCCCTTCCTTCGATTAACACTGCACTGCTTTGGCACCATGGCCCAGAATACTCGGAATCTTACAGTAGCCAACATGATACCAAGTTTGATTTTCTCAAGGTTGTAATCTGCCAAGTGCCCACTAGATCTGTGAGTTATAAAGACTTCAGGCTAATTGCGTTCTTCAACCGCGATCTCGCCTATCTGACAAGTCACTGTGGTAAGTGGATAAATCTGCACGTCCATCGCAGGATCATACATCCTCCATGGTTCTCTGATGCTGGGCTTCATTTACGCTGTCGAGTCCTTCTATTGCTGGACGTATTGCTGGCCTACTCCAGTCATCACTACAATCGGCTGTTACAGTAGTATGTTACTTTAATATGATATCATGATGGCTTGCTTATATTACTGTCAACATTTACTGAAAAATATTCATGCTCATATTGACTAAATCAAGAGCCCTTTTTTATTTGACTCCAACTTGATATGATGTTGTAGGCCGCCTGGTGTCCCTACCTTCCTAATCCCAGAACCTTTCAAAGAAAAGAGGCATGGCAGTTGCAGGTGGTTCCTGGCTCGATCAGACAATGGCGAACGATTGATGATCGTTCGCACGTACGGGACATGTTGTTTCGAGGAATACAATCACAGTCAGTGCAAGGTCTTTGAGCAGGATCCCAGCTTCTCTGGGCCTTCAGGAATTTTTGACTGGAGGCTGGTAAGTAGCCTTGGTACACGCTCTCTATTTGTCGGACTGAATTATTCGATTAACCAGGTTTCGTTCATCAGGCAAAACTGTGTGTACACAGCGTACCATGCGTATCTACATGCACCATACCCTGATATGTGCCGCCATGCTCTGCAACCCAAAGTAGGAGAGAGGGTCGCAATTATTAGACATCGACCTACTGGCTGGAGTTTCCCCTGTCAGGCACCCATCTGGATCAAGCCGTCAGCCAATCTCCATAGCTTAATAAATAGTAACATCTAACTGAGCCAGTTAGTTAGATGCGTACACTTGGTGTAGTGGGATCTTTATTTAGTTTGATGCATACACTTGTTATTTTTTGGTAGCCCTTTTGTAATAATGGCTAATGTTTGGTTTGGAAGAGAGAGCTGCGTCTTCACTCTTCTGGCCTGCTTACTGCTTTTGTTGCATCCCCAACCGTGGTTGCTGCTGCTACTGTTTTTAATGTACAATCAATAGTATATTTCATCTGTTGGTTGAATAAATGTGTTCTTAGAACGACAAACACAATGTTTTGGAAGTCGTTGCATGGTTCGATCCTTAGTGCCCCGTACCGTACGTAACATGTACTATTTTTGGTACGAAACACATTTTCCACTTGTTGATAACATGCAACCCACTGATGAAGGCCCAATAGAGGAGCCCTTAATTAACTGGAAAGGAGGCTCTCACATGAATCCGGCCCAGGTACATGCTCATGGTCCCCTAAACATAAATAAGTAAATAAATAAATAAAGCTAAATTCTCATGCACCAGTTCTTTAAATTCATGATTTAACAGGAGGATATTATTTCCTATGATAGTGTCATTACATTCAGTCAATATTATTCTTAGGCAAAGATAACGACTAGTCTTCTTTCTCCCAGCATTTTCTTCCTGCAACCAGCGGACCCATGCAAATCGTAGTCAACATCGTAAATAGTTCCGGTCCATTTTATTTTTCAATAAGAATGTCCAACCCAGTCCAGCACATTGGTGACAGCACTTTATCCGCCGCCTTGGTGTGCTCGCCGCGGCGCCGCCGTCCGGCCCTATCAACATAGTTTTTTTTAAACGGTCCCTGTCAACATAGTGAATCAGGAGAGAACTGTAGTTGTGAGTATGACAGTACGGACCCACCAGGTCCACTCCCAAACACAAGCAAGCGCCTCTTTTATTACTCAGATGCACCCGTCGTTTTTTTACTCTAATTCACTCTGCTGATATCTGGGACCCACATCATTTTTAACGAATAGTCAATTAATGACAGAATTGCACAACTTTTTTTGAGTAGTAATTCAGAGGAGCAGGCTATAAACTGGGTTGTGCAGTCTTTGTGGCCCGTCTAACAACATGACCAGCCCAGCAGGTTTTTCTTTGGGAAAATAGGGAGCCCTTCATTTCTTTTTGAAGAATACCCAAGCTAGGCCTATTTGTTTTCTTCGACTTACTGGGCTGCAAATCTTTCAAGACGAGGAGGGATGCAAATCTTTCAAGTCTGTTAAAAGTAATATCAAAGGGGTTGAAAATTCCAAAAAATTATAGCAAATGCGGTATTAGTTTCTTTTTTTGTTTTTGTTCTTCACTGATATTTTATAGTATTTCATTGGATTTAACATGACATAATACTGATTTATTTTAAATTTGTTTTAGTATGGCTACTAATTTTTGGATTAAGAATATTTTGCTTCCCAGCCAAAATTTGTGAATTTTCAAAAATTCGCACATATTTAGTTAATTTTTTTCACCCTGGTACTGACCAGAAAATGGGCAACAATTCTAAAAATGGAAAACGGGCTGCAATAATTTCCATATGAATTAGAAAATGAGTAAAAGTTATAAAAATAATAGCAAATGGGCTATACACGACACAAATTTCGAGGCTGACTTGTTTACGCAAGGCTTTGTCAGTCAACACATGATTCTAGCAGCAGTGACTGTTGGATGTCCATCCAACGGCCCACGTGCTTCTTCAATCTCTGATCTTCCTGCTCCAGCCGCCTAAACTAAAACCAGCGGGACTTCCTGCTCCCTCCTCTTGTGGCCCGCTGTGATGCCGCACAGGCTTCCCCGGCCCACCCTACTCCCTCCGCTGGCCTGGCCGCACGCAATCAACTGCCTCCTTATTACGCGAAAAAAATGATTCCTCCCACTGACATCTGGGGCGCACCGGTTGGGAGGCTAACATGTGGGCCTACCAAGTTGAAGCGTATGTAGGGCTTGCCAACTTAGTCAACAAATGATTGTAGCAGCAGTAACCATTGCATGTGAATCAAACGGTCCTACTGCTTCTTCAAGTGCTGCTCTTCTTGCATCGGCCGCCCAAACTAGCGCCGGCGAGACCGCCTACTCCTGCCTCTAGTGGCCGGTTGTGCTGCCGTTGCGGCCTCACCGCCCCCTACTACTCCCACCGCTAGCCAGGCCCTGCGGCGCCAGCAGCCTCACACCGTAGCTGAACCAGTGAACCCTCCTACTCCTCTATGCGTGGGCATCCACTGTCGCATCTTCCCCGGCTCCGCGTCGTCCCCTTCCTTACTAGGCCTCACCGTCGTCCACCGCCCTGGTGCTCTCGGCGCGGCGTGGTCAATGTGGTCAAGGTACGACTTCCATCGGAAGAGTACTGTACATGGAGAGGCTGACAGCTGGGTCCACGGCAGCCGCAAGGAAGTGCCTCCTTATTACGCGCAAAATAATTATTCCTCCACCTGACAGCAGGGACCCACCAGACGGGCCACCAGTATTTTGCGAAAAAATGTTTCCCCCTGACTGCTGGAACCCATCGGATGGGCCACCGTATTTCGTGAAAAAAAGGTTCCCCCCGCTGTCAGCTCGGACCCACCGGAAGTGCGTCCTTATTACGCACAAAAAAAATGAATACTCCCCCGGCTAGCTGGGACCCACCTTGGTGGGAGGCTGACTTGTGGGCCTACTAAGTTGATGGGGACGAAGGGCTTTGTCAACTTAGTCAATATGAACGATTCTAGCTCCAGTGACCATACGATGTCCATCCAACGGCCGTAGTGCTTCTTCAACCTCTGATCTTCGTGCTCCAGCCGCCCAAAGTAGCACCGGTCGTGCCGCTTGCTCCTATGGCGACGGTAGCCTCACACCACAGCAGAACCAGTGAACCCTTGTACTCCTCTTCATGTGGGCATCCACTGCTGCGTCTTCCCCGGCTCCGCATCGTCCCCTTCCTAGGCCTCGCTGTCGTCCACCGCCGTGGTGCTCCCAGCGCGACGTGGTCAATCTGGTGAACGACCAACTTCCATCGGAAGAGTACTGTACGTGGAGAGGCTGATGCTACGTCTTGAGCTTGCGTTGTTTTTCCTCGAAGAGGAGAGGGTGATGCAGCAAGTGTAGCATAAGTATTTCCCTCAGTTTTGAGAACCAAGGTATCAATCCAGTAGGAGGCTCCTCAAAAGTCCCATGCACCTACACAAACAAACTAAGAACTCGCAACCAACGCAATAAAGGGGTTGTCAATCCCTTCACAAGCACTTTTAAAAGTGAGATCTCATAAAGATAGTATGATAAGATAAATATATTTTTGGTATTTTATAATATAGATGCAAAATGTAAAGATGCAAATATGATAAGAGATAGACCCGGGGGCCATAGGTTTCACTAGAGGCTTCTCTCAAGATAGCATAAGTATTATGGTGGGTGAACAAATTACTATCGAGCAATTGATAGAAAAACGCATAGTTATGAGATTATCTAGGTATGATCATGTATATAGGCATCACGTCCATAACAAGTAGACCGACTCCTATGTGCATCTACTACTATTACTCCACACATCGACCGACTCCTGCCTGCATCTAGAGTATTAAGTTCATAAGAACAGAGTAACACATTAAGCAAGATGACATGATGTAGAGGGATAAACTCAAGCAATATGATATATACCCCATCTTGTTATCCTCGATGGCAACAATAGAATATGTGCCTTGCAACCCTTTCTGTCACTGGGTAAGGACAACACAAGATTGAACCCAAAGCTAAGCATTTCTCCCATGGCAAGAAAGACCAATCTAGTAGGCCAAACCAAACTGATAATTCAAAGAGACTTGCAAAGATCACTCAATCATACATAAAAGAATTCAAAGAACATTCAAATATTATTCACAGATAAACTTGATCATAAACCCACAATTCATCGGATCTCGACAAACACACCGCAAAAAGAGTTTACATCAAATAGATCTCCACAAGAGAGGGGGGGCATTGTATTGAGATCCAAAAAGAGGGAAGAAGCCATCTAGCTAATAACTATGGACCCGTAGGTCTGTGGTAAACTACTCACAACTCATCGGAGGGGCAAGGATGTTGATATAGAAGACTTCCGTGGTTGATTCCCCCTCCGGCAGAGTGTCGGTGAAGGCTCCAAGATGGGATCTCATGGATACAGAAGGTTACGGTGGTGGAAATTGTGTTTTGTGGTGCCCCTGGATGTTTTTGGGGTACGTAGGTATATATAGGAGGAAGCACGTCGGTGGCCGCCCGAGGGGCCCACAAGACATGGGGGGCGCCCTACAGGGGGGTGGCCTCCTATCTCGTGGATTCCTTGGAAGCTTCTTGACTTGCACTCCAAGTCCTCTGGATCACGTTCGTTCCAAAAATCACGCTCCCGAAGGTTTCATTCCGTTTGGACTCCGTTTGATATTCCTTTTCTTCGAAATACTGAAATAGACAAAAAAAACATTAATATGTGCTGGGCCTCCGGTTAGTAGGTTAGTCCCAAAAATGATATAAATGTGTAAATAAAGCCCATAAACATCCAAAAGGGGTAATATAATAGCATGGAACAATAAAAAATTATAGATACGTTGGAGACGTATCAAGCATCCCCAAGCTTAATTCCTGCTCGTCCTCGAGTAGGTAAATGAAAAAAAAAGAATTTTTGATGTGGAATGCTACCTAGCATAATTCATAATGTAATTTTCTTTATTGTGGCATGAATGTTCAGATCCAAATGAATACAAAATAAAAGTTCATATTGACATAAGAAATAGTGATACTTCAAGCATACTAATCAAAGTAATCATGTCTTCTCAAAATAACATGGCCAAAGAAAGTTATCCCTACAAAATCATATAGTCTGACTGTTGCTCTATCTTCATCACAGAAAGTATTTAATCATGCACAACCCCAATGACAAGCCAAGCAATTGTTTCATACTTTAATAATCTCAAACTCTTTCAACTTTCACGCAATACATGAGCGTGAGCGATGGACATAGCACTATATGTGGAATAGAGTGGTGGTTGTGGAGAAGACAGAAAAAAGGAGAAGATAGTCTCACATCAACTAGGTGTATCAACGGGCTATGGAGATGCCCATTAATAGATATCAATGTGAGTGAGTAGGGATTTCCATTCAACGGATGCACTAGAGCTATACATATATGAAAGCTCAACAAAAGAAACTAAGTGGGTGTGCATCCAACTCGCTTGCTCACGAAGACCTAGGGCATTTTGAGGAAGCCCATCATTGGAATATACAAGCCAAGTTCTATAATGAAAAATTCCCATTAGTATATGAATGTGACAACATATGAGACTCTCTATCATGAAGATCATGGTGCTATTTTGAAGCACAAGTTTGGAAAAAGAGATAGTAGCATTGTCCCTTCTCTCTTTTTCTCTCATTTTATTTTTTTTCTTTCCTTTTTTTCTTTTTTTCTTTTTTTCTTTGGCCTTCTTTTTTTCTTTTTGGCCTTTCTCTTCTTTTTTTTCTCTTTTTTTTCTTTTTTTTCTTTTTGTAATGTCCGAAGTCTCATCCCGAGTTGTGGGGGAATCATAGTCTTCACCATCCTTTCCTCACTAGAACAATGCTCTAATAATGAAAATCATCACACTTTTATGGATTTACAACTCAAGAATTACAACTCAAAGCTAGAACAAGATATGACTCAATATGAATGCCTCCGGTGGTGTATCAGGATATGCAATGAATCAAGAGTGACATGTATGAAAACTATGAAGGTGGCCTTGCCACAAATACAATATCAACTACATGATCATGCAAAGAGCAATATGAAAAGTATGCGTGTCATATGAACAGAACGGTGGAAAGTTGCAGGGCAATATATCTCGGAATGGCTATGGAAATGCCATAATAGGTAGGTATGGTGGCTGTTTTGAGGAAGGTAAATGGTGGGTGTATGGTACCGGCGAAAGTTGCACGGTACAAGAGAGGCTAGCAATGGTGGAAGGGTGAAAGGGTGCGTATAATCCATGGACTCAACATTAATCAAAAGAACTCATGCACTTATTGCAAAACTTTAGAAGTCATCAAAAACCAAAGCACTACGCGCATGCTCCTAGGGGGATAGATTGGTAGGAAAAGACCATCGCTCGTCCTCGACCGCCACTCATAAGGAAGACAATCAATAAATAAAATTGTGCTCCAACTTCATCACAAAGCGGTTCACCATACGTGCATGCTACGGGAATCACAAACCCCAACACAAGTATTTTTCATGATCACCTCAACTAGCATGACTCTAATATCACTACCTCCATATCTCAAAACAACTATCAAGCATCAAATTGATCATAGCATCCAATTCGTTTCTATGATAGTTTTTATTATACCCAACTTGGATGCTCATCATTCTAGGACCAACTTTATGATCATAGCAAATACCATGCTGTTCTAAAAGACTCAAAATAATATAAGTAAAGCATGAGAGGCTAGCAATTTCTTCAAAATTAAGACACCACCGTGCTCTAAAAGATATAAGTGAAGCACTAGAGCAAAAACTATCAAGCTCAAAAGATATAAGTGAAGCACATAGAGTATTCTAGCAAATTCTAATAAAATAGGCTTTCCTAAAAGTTGTTTACAGAAAGGATGATTGTGGTAAACTAAAAAGCAAAGAATAATATAATACACGACACTCCAAGCAAAACACATATCATGTAGCGAATAAAAATATAGCTCCAAGTAAAGTTACCAATGAACGAAGACGAAAGAGGGGATGCCTTCCCGGGGCATCCCCAAGCTAAGGCTTTTGGCTATTCTTGAATATCTTGGGGTGCCTTGGGCATCCCCAAGCTTAGTCTCTTGCCACTCCTTATTCCATAGTCCATAAAGGCTTTACCCAAAATTTGAAATCCTCACAACACAAAACTCAACAGGAAATCTTATAAGCTCCGTTAGTGAAAGAAAACAAAACCACCACATAAGGTACTGCAATGAACTCATTATTTATTTAATTTGGTGTTAAACCTACTGTATTCCAACTTCTTTATGGTTTATAAACTAATTTACTAGCCATAGATGCATTGAAATAAGCAAACAACACAAGGAAAACAGAATCTGTCAAAAACAGAATAGTCTGTAGCAATCTGTAACTAACGCAAACTTATGGAACTCTAAAAATCCTAACAAAATAGGAAGTCCTGGAAAATTTGTTTATTGAACAGCAGAAAAAATAATCAACGCAAAAGCACGTTCCTGTGATTTAACAAAATTATATTCGTGCGTGCAAAGTTTCTGTTTTTCAGCAGAATCAAATCAACTATCATCGTAGGTTATCCTATAGGTTCTACTTGGCACAAACACTAATTAAAAGATAAAAACACATCTAAATAGAAGGTAGATGCAAGATTTATTACTAAACAGGAGCAACAACAAAAAACATAAAGAAAAATTGGGTTGCCTCCCAACTAGCGCTATTGTTTAACGCCCCTAGCTAGGCATAAAAAGCAAGGATAGATCTAAGTAGTGCCATAATAATAAGATAGATCTTGAAAGCTCATCTCATATTCTCTACATTCGGCAGCAAGTTTTCTTTGAGGCAAGAAAAAATAATCAAAAGGGCTAAATTTAGTGGGGCAAAGGTCCCCAAGATCAATCACGGGAGGAACGGGTTCCTCTTTTGGCCCTTCATAGTGCACAACTATTTCATCACTGAAAGCATTCTTTTGGCAAAATTTTGTGAGCCTATACTCAAGAGAGTATCCTAGCTCATTGTTTCGAAGAGAAAAATCATTATTAAGTTCGTTAATACAATCAACCAAGACATTGGTAGGAACCTTTTTTCTAACGTTTTCATTAAAAGCGACATAGTCCGAAGATTGAAAACGTCTAAATTCCTCTTGACCATAGAGCATCGCCTCTATGGGAGGACGACCGGCGTCCACCCTATATTGCGCAAAGATTTCTTTGGCCTCTCTTATGATAAATCTAAACTCATGAGCCAAAAAGATAGTAACAGCGCGCTTAACAGAAGAATGCTCAACATTAGAGAATTCTAGAAAAATTCTTTATATGCAAGGATGCATATGCATAAATTGTCTTCCAAGTTCAACTACAAGCATAGCGATAGCATCCGCAAGACTACTAGTTCTATGAAGAATAGAACAACCCATGGAAGGTAAAGCACCGGCACAAGTAAAGAAATCTTGAATAACACCTTTGCCAATGATGTTACCACTACCGATTCGAAACTTTTTAGTATGCAAGATAGGGGGTTCATCGGCCGGAGCCTCAGGATTTTCTGTGTTATCATTATTGTCCGTATCGACGATAATCTCCCCAATTTCAGACACAGCGGCAAACAAAAGCAAGGCGGAAGAAAGCGAGCGAGAGGAGGAGATTGGGAAAGAGAGGGCAATTAAAACGACAAGGGTGAAGTGGGGGAGAGGAAAACGAGAGGCAAATGGCAAATAATGTAAATACGAGGGAGATGGGTTTGTGATGGGTACTTGGTATGTCTTGACTTGAGCGAAGACCTCCCCGGCAACGGCGCCAGAAATCCTTCTTGCTATGTCTTGAGCTTGTGTTGGTTTTCCTCGAAGAGGAGAGGGTGATGCGACAAGTGTAGCGTAAGTATTTCCCTCAGTTTTGAGAACCAAGGTATCAATCCAGTAGGAGGTTCCTCAAAAGTCCCACGCACCTACACAAACAAACTGAGAACTCGCAACCAACGCAATAAAGGGGTTGTCAATCCCTTCACGGCCACTTGCGAAAGTGAGATCTAATAAAGATAGTATGATAAGATAAATATATTTTTGGTATTTTATAATATAGATGCAAAATGTAAAGATGCAAATATGATAAGAGATAGACCCGGGGGCCATAGGTTTCACTAGAGGCTTCTCTCCAGATAGCATAAGTATTACGGTGGGTGAACAAATTACTGTCGAGCAATTGATAGAACAACGCATAGTTATGAGATTATCTAGGCATGATCATGTATATAGGCATCACGTCCATAACAAGTAGACCGACTCCTGCCTTCATCTACTACTATTATTCCACACATCGACCGACTCCTTCCTGCATCTAGAGTATTAAGTTCATAAGAACAGAGTAACACATTAAGCAAGATGACATGATGTAGAGGGATAAACTCAAGCAATATGATATAAACCCCATCTTGTTATCCTTGATGGCAACAATACAATACGTGCCTTGCAACCCTTTCTGTCACTGGGTAAGGACACCGCAAGATTGAACCCAAAGCTAAGCACTTCTCCCATGGAAAGAAAGACCAATCTAGTGGGCCAAACCAAACTGATAATTCAAAGAGACTTGCAAAGATAACTCAATCATACATAAAAGAATTCAGAGAAGATTCAAATATTATTCATAGATAGACTGGATCATAAACCCACAATTCATCGGATCTCGACAAACACACCGCAAAAAGAGTTTACATCGTATAGATCTCCACAAGAGAGGGGGAGAACATTGTATTGAGATCCAAAAAGAGAGAAGAAGCCATCTAGCTAATAACTATGGACCGGTAGGTCTGTGGTAAACTACTCAGAACTCATCGGAGGGGCAAGGATGTTGATGTAGAAGCCCTCCGTGGTTGATTCCCCCTCCGGCAGAGTGCCGGCGAAGGCTCCAAGATGGGATCTCGCAGATACAGAAGGTTACGGTGGTTGAAATTGTGTTTCGTGGTGCCCCTAGATGTTTTCGGGGTACGTAGGTATATATAAGAGGAAGAAGTACGTCGGTGGCCGCCCAAGGGGCCACCGAGATAGGGGGCGCGCCCTACACGGGGGGCGCGGCCTCCTATCTCGTGGCTTCCTCGGATGCTTCTTGACTTGCACTCCAAGTCCTCTGGATCACGTTCGCTCCAAAAATCATGCTCCCGAGGGTTTCATTCCGTTTGGACTCCGTTTGATATTCCTTTTCTTCGAAATACTGAAATAGGCAAAAAAACAGCAATATGGGCTGGGCCTCCGGTTAATAGGTTAGTCCCCAAAATGATATAAATGTGAAAAATAAAGCCCATAAACATCCAGAAGGGGTAACATAATAGCATGGAACAATAAAAAATTATAGATACGTTGGAGACGTATCAGCTGACAGCTGGCTCCACGGCAGCCACAAGGAAGTGCCTCCTTATTATGCGCAAAATAATTATTCCTCCACCTGACAGCGGGGACCCACCGGACGAGCCACCGTATTTCACAAACAAATGATTCGCCCCCTGACTGCCGGGACCCACCAGCTACATCTTCGCCCGCAAGGAAGTGCGTCCGAGAAAAATTGATTCGCCCCCTGACTGCTAGGACCCACCAGCTACATCTTCGCACGCAAGGAAGTGCGTCTGAAAAAAAGGATTCGCCCCCCTGACTGCTGGGACCCACCAGCTACACCTTCGCATGCAAGGAAGTGCGTCCGAGCAAAAAAAACAATTCTCCCCCTGACTGTTGGGACCCACCAGCTACATCTTCGCATGCAAGGAAGTGCCTGACAGTCGGGACCCACCTGGTCGAAGCGTACGTAGCGTTGTCATTCTGGTCGCGAACGCGTACGTACATACTGGTGGATGTAGAGGCGCGCACGTGTTGTAGAAGAGGCGCGCACGTAGCATGTACACGTACGTACAGCGGCCAGTGTGCAAGAAAGAAAATACGGCCATGTATGTGTACATACGGGCGGGGTCTCGAACGCCTACTCGTGCTTACGTACGGCTAGGGCTCGTGTACATGGCTGGGTCAGAACAGAGAAACAGCGTCGTCGTCTTGTTCATCGGGAGGGTTTGGATGGAACAGGCGATGGAAACGAGTCCTGGCATACCGTAGAATAGAGGAAACGGCCTTGTGTTCGACCGGCCACATTCGAAACGGGATCCTGTTCATCGGGAGGGGTCTGGCGTACCGCAAAATGGAGGAGACGGACCTCCTACGGTCGAAACGGGGGTCCCTGTTGATCGGGAGGGGTGTGGCGTACCACAAACCGGCTGAAACGGACTTGTGTTGGAGTGGTACGGTCAAAACGGGGGTCCTGTTCATCGGGAGGGGTGTGGCGTACCGCAAAACGGGACTCCATGGGATACTGTTCTTCTCCACCGTCGACCTCCTCCAGCCTCCACGGGCTACCGTAGACCTCCTCCAGCCTCCACGGGCTCCTGTTCATCCAGCCTCCACCGCACGCTACTCCACCGGCTACTGTTCAACCACCCCTCCACGGGCACCCCTCCACCGTCAACTGTTCATCCAGCCCTCCACGGGGTCGTCCTGTTCATCCAGCCCTCCACTCCACGGGGTCCTGTTCATCCAGCCCCAACCGGCTCGATCCTTTGGGGTCCTGTTCATCTAGAGACAACGCCACCGCTCACTATTCATCCAACCCTCCCCCCCCCACACAACTCTCACTGTTCATCCCAGAGGCAGCATCGATCGGCTTCAGTTAGCAGCAGTAGTGAAGGAAACGTTGGGTCGTGTTTATTTCACAGCCATCGATCGATCGCTTGGGTTCAGTAATGCATAGTCTGCAATGGAACCGCTCGAGTTAAGTTAGAGCCCAACGCCTTGCTCGGGTTCAGTTAGAGCCAACGCCTCGCACACACGCGCGTACGTGTGCGAGAGAAACGTGCATCACTCGGCCCCGACCACCCACAGTAACCGGGAACTCCCTAAAATTTTCCTCGCCCTCGCTTCTACCACGGTTTTTTCCATCATGGACGGCGCAAAGAATGTCATGCAGCTGCGTCTCCAGCCCACCCAGGACGAAAAGCCAATTTTCTGTCATGATTTTTTTGTCATAGAAGTAGGAGCCCACCACATCTATGAGGATACCGGGTTAGTCACAATTATCATCATAGAAGTGTCATATGTATGACAGAATTTGTTTTTGTTCGGCCCAAAATGTCACGGATGTGTCTTTTTTGTAGTGAACCTTGATCGAGTTTTGCATAGATGTGAAGATACAAGTCATGTCTTGAATTGGGAGAAGTGCCACTTTATGGTTAATGAAGGTATTGTCTTGGGGCATAAAACTTCTAAAAGAGGTATTGAGGTTGATAAAGCCAAAGTTGATGCTATTGAAAAGATGACGTCCCTAAGGACATTAAAGGTATAAGAAGTTTCCTTGGTCATGCTGGTTTTTATAGGAGGTTCATTAAGGACTTCTCTAAAATCTCTAGGCCTCTAACTAATCTCTTACAAAAAGATATTCCTTTTGTCTTCGATGATGATTGTGTAGAAGCATTTGAAATACTTAAGAAATCTTTGATTTGTGCACCTATTGTTCAGCCACCTGATTGGAATTTACCCTTTGAAATTATGTGTGATTCTAGTGATTATGATGTAGGTGCTGTTCTAGGACAAAGAGTTGAGAAGAAACTAAATGTTATTCAATATGCTAGTAAAACTCTAGACAGTGCCCAGAGAAATTATGCTACTACTGAAAAAGAATTTTTAGCAGTTGTATTTGCTTGTGATAAGTTTAGACCTTATATTGTTGACTCTAAAGTAATTGTTCACACTGATCATGCTGCTATTAAATATCTTATGGAAAATAAAGATGCTAAACCTAGACTTATTAGATGGGTTCTCCTACTACAAGAATTTGATTTGCATATTATTGATAGAAAGGGAGATGAGAACCCCGTTGCAGACAACTTATCTAGGTTAGAGAATGTTCTTGATGACCCACTATCTATTATTGATAGCTTCCCTGATGAACAATTAGCTGTCATAAATGCTTCTCGTACTGCTCCATGGTGTGCTGGTTATGCTAATTACATTGTTGCTAAATTTATACCTCCTAGTTTCACATACCAGCAAAAGAAAAGGTTTTTCTATGATTTAAGACATTACTTCTGGGATGACCCACACCTTTGTAAAGAAGGAGTATATGGTCTTATTAGACGTTCTGTACCTGAGCATGAACAGGAACAGATCCTATGCAAGTGTCTCTCTGAGGCATATGGAGGACACCACGCTGGAGATAGAGCTGCACATAAGGTATTGCAATCCGATTTTTATTGGCCTACTCTCTTCAAGGATGCCCGTAAGTTTGTCTTGTCTTGCGATGAATGTCAAAGAATTGGTAATATTAGTAGAGTCAAGAAATGCCTATGAATTATTCTCTTGTTATTGAACCATTTGATGTTTGGGGCTTTGATTATATGAGACCATTTCCTTCCTCTAATGGGTATACACATATTTTAGTTGATGTTGATTACGTTACTAAGTGGGTAGAACCTATTCCAACTAGTAGTGCTTATCATAACACCTCTATTAAGGTGCTTAAGGAAGTCATTTTTCCGAGGTTTGAAGTCCCTAGATACCTAATGACTGATGGTGGTTCACATTTTATTCATGGTGCCTTTTGTAAAAAATGCTTGCTAAGTATGATGTTAATCATAGAATTGCATCTCCATATCACCCACAGTCTAGTGGCCAAGTAGAACTTAGTAATAGAGAGGTCAAGTTGATTTTGCAAAAGACTGTTAATAGATCTAGAAAGAATTGGTCCAAGAAACTTGAGGATGCATTATGGGCCTATAGAACTGCATATAAAAATCCTATGGGTATATCTCCATATAAAATGGTTTATGGAAAAGCATGTCACTTACCTCTCGAACTAGAACATAAGGCATATTGGGCCATTAAAGAGCTCAATTATGATTTGAAACTTGCTGGTGAGAAGAGGTTATTTGACATTAGCTCATTTGATGAATGGAGAAGCAAATCCTATGAGAATGCCAAGCTGTTTAAGGAGAAAGTTAAAAGATGGCATGACAAAAGGATACAAAAGCGTGAGTTTAATGTAGGTGATTATGTGTTGCTATTCAACTCTCGTTTAAGATTTTTTGCAAGAAAACTCCTCTCCAAATGGGAAGGTCCTTACGTTATCGAGGAGGTCTATCATTCCGGTGCCATAATAATCAACAACTTCGAAGGCACAAGTCTGAAGGTGGTGAACGGTCAAAGAATCAAACATTATATCTCAGGTAATCCCATAAATGTTGAAACTAATGTTATTGAAACCGTGACCCCGGAGGAATACATAAGGGACACTTTCTAGAACATATCAGACTCCGAAAAGGAATAGGTATGTGGTACGGTAAGTAAACCGACTCCAAAACAGTTCCAATAGCAAATTTTCTCCATTTTTGAATATTTAAGAAAATAGGAAAATAAGTAGTCCGGGAAGGACACGAGGCATCCACGAGGTGGAGGGCGCGCCCTACCCCCTTGGGCGTGCCCCCTGCCTCGTGGGCACTTCGTGGGCTATCCGGACTCTGTTTTCTTGCACGATACTTCTTTTGGTTGGTAAAAATTCATTATATAATCTCCCGAAGGTTTTGACCACCGTATCATGCAAATATCCTCTGTCTTTGTTTCGAGCTATTTTTCTGACAGATCTAGATCACCATGAGGTCTTCAAGCGCCCCCAAGGTCAAGTTTTTCGAGAAGGTCATCAATCCCTACCTCGCAGAGGAGCTGCAACACCCTCAAACCATTGAGATGCATGAGGGGGTGCTGCACATCTGCGATGTTGAGGGACCAAGGAGGACCGAAAGCTTGGAGACAAGACTCAAAACAATGGAACAACAAGTTTTCAAGTGCCAAGGGATGGTGGAACGCGGACTCAACACCAACCAGATGATGACCGCGGAGTTCACCAGCAACCACAAGCTGGATGCCAACAACATTGGGGAGACCATCTTCAAGCTTCATGAGAAAATCGAGCACCTCCATGCCCAGATCTATGACCTGCAAAACCAAAACTGTGAGTATGAATATAGATTCAAGAGGATGAGTTTGGCTGCAGATTTGAGGATCCCGAAGACTCGATCATCCTTCTATGATGGTGATCCTATGCCTTGGAAGATGGACGACAAGCCTACATCATCAACAAATACATCATCACCACCTCTGAAGAAGGAGACACAAACACATGGGTATGGGCACTCCCCTTGGCAAACTGCCAAGCTTTGGGGAGGTGCCCCGGTATCGTATCACCATCACACTCCTATCTTTAACATTTTTCTTAGTTCTTTCCTTTTAGTAATATCTTGATCTAGTAGAATAAAGTGTTATTAAGATCTAGTTTTGAGTTTTGCCTTTTGATCCTTCTATGTAATCGAGTCCGTGAGCTATTTATAATAAAGATTAGTGTTGAGTCAATGGATTTGCTATCTTGCTATGATCTTAAGGGAATAAAATAAAGAATAAAAAGAAATAAAAGAGATCATATTGATCTTATGGAGACTAATGACTTCACGTATAAAGAGTATGATGAATAAAAGTTGTTGAGAGTTGACAAACATAGTTTTGGTCATAGTTGCAATTAATAGGAAGTAATAAAGAAAGAGAGGTTTTCACATATAAATATACTATCTTGGACATCTTTTGTGATTGTCAACACTCATTAAAATATGACATGCATGTTGGACAAGGAAGACAACGTAATGGGTTATGTTTTCTTATATCCGAAACAAAGTATATTGTTATGGATCATCCAAAATTTTGAGCTTGCCTTTCCCTGTCATGCTAGCCAAATTACTTGCACCAAGTCGAGATACTACTTGTGCTTCCAAATATCCTTAAAACCAGTTTTGCCATGAGAGTCCACCATACCTACCTATGGATTGAGTAAGATCCTTAAAGTAAGTTGTCATATTGCATGGAATAAAAATTGCTCTCTAAATATGTATGACTTATTAGTGTGTAGAAAATAAGCTTTATACGATCTTGTGCTATGGAAGCAATAAAAGTGACAGACTGCATAATAAAGGTCCATATCACAAGTGGCAATATAAAGTGACGTTCTTTTGCATTAAGACTTCGTGCATCCAACCATAAAAGCACATGACAACCTCTGCTTCCCTCTGTGAAGGGCCTATCTTTTACTTTTTTCTTATACCTTATGCAAGAGTCATGGTAATCTTCACCTTTCCTTTTTATATTTTATCCTTTGGCAAGCACCTTGTGTTGGAAAGATCATGATATATATATATATATATATATATATATATATATATATCCAATTGGATGTAAGTTAGCATGAACTATTATTGTTGACATTACCCTTGAGGTAAAAGGTTGGGAGGCAACACTATAAGCCCCTAACTTTCTCTGTGTCTGATTAAAACTCCAGACCCATAAGTATTGCTTGAGTGTTAGCAATTGTGAAAGACTAAATGATAGTTGAGTATGTGGACTTGCTGAAAAGCTCTTATATTGACTCTTTCCGATGTTATGATAAATTGCCATTGCTTCAATGACCGAGATCATAGTTTGTTGGTTCTCAATGATGTTTCTGATTCATACTTGACATTGTGAATAGGTTGTTACTTGAGCATAAGAAATCATATGACAAAATTTATATATGTTGATGTTATAAGAATAATCATGATGCCCTCATGTCCGTATTTTATTTTATCGACACCTTTATCTCTAAACATGTGGATATATTTTTCGATTTCGGCTTCCGCTTGAGGACAAGCGAGGTCTATGCTTGGGGGAGTTGATACATCCATTTTTCATCATGCTTTTATATCGATATTTATTGCATTATGGGCTGTTATTACATGTTATGTCACAATACTTATGCCTATTCTCTCTTATTTTACAAGGTTTACATGAAGAGGGAGAATGCCGGCAGCTGGAATTCTAGGCTGGAAAAGGAGCAAATATTAGAGACCTATTCTACACAACTCCAAAAGTCCTGAAACTCCATGACAGTTATTTTTGGAATTAATAAAAAATACTAGGCGAAGAAAGTACCAAAGGGGGCCCACACCCTGGCACGAGGGTGGGGGGCACGCCCTACCCCCTGGGCGCGCCCCCTGCCTCGTGGGCCCCCTGGCAGGCCTCCGGTGACCATCTTCTGCTATATGAAGTATTTTATCCTGGAAAAAATCATAAGCAAGCTTTTGGGACGAAACACCGCCGCCACGAGGCAGGATCTTGGCAGAACCAATCTAGGGCTCCGACGGAGCTGTTGTGCCGGGGAAACATCCCTCTGGGAGGGGGAAATCATCATCATCGTCATCACCATCGATCCTCTCATTGGGAGGGGGTCAATCTCCATCAGCATCTTCACCAGCACCATCTCCCCGCGTGTAACCAGCTTAAGACTGCCCAGCCCGCCTTCATTGAATCCGCGCATGTGCCGGCAACATGTCCTTCCGCGAGCCAACAGGCATTTTAGAACACAAAAAATGACTAAAATATAATTAATTTTGCGCATGGTAGATGTTTTTCTTTATTTATAACTCTCCTCACATTTTTTTGGCTTTGAAGTGAATCATGGTTGTGGACATTACGTATGAATGTGCAGATATCTGTGAACATGAGTTTGATGTGGAAGTTGAACTCGGAATGTCGGGCTTGCGCATGAACTATACCATGTCCAATGCTTCGTCTGTTATTGTTTGGAAAGTAATTGTTGTTATTACATGACCCGAAAAAAAATATTTTGTGCCACATCAGTAGATACACGGACATCACAACAGGCATGTTGACTGGATAAAAATTTGAACCTAGATATTATGAAGGAAATTTTGTGTTGACAATAGTTTTAGATAGCAGGAGACGCCTAGCCTGCTCTGCCTCTGCTAGCTTATTTCTGGCTTCTTCCATCTCTTCTTTGGCTTGGGTGAAGAGAGCATCTAATTGCTCTTTTCGCTTCTTCGGGAACTTAGCTACATTCTCAAGGGTTGCTGCACGCTTTCTTTCAGCCTTTACTAATGCCACGAGGACACGAACAACTAACGACTCCACCTGGCTTGTGTGTAATGCAGCATCATCTGGGAATTTGCACTTTGTGTCTAATCCAGCATCATTAGTGAACTGGCACCTTGTGTGTAATCCAGCCTCATTTTGGAAACATGATCTCGAGGTTGACCATACTTCCCTCCTCGCAGGAACTGCATCCTGACATGAAGCTACTTCTTTTTTAGATCAATACTCAGAGCAACCTAGATCCATTTAGTAGAAGCCAGATAAATAGAACTCGGACAAGTGAATTCAAAAAGAAAAAATATATATAAACAAACTACAAGGTGAGAACACCCACTTCCTACATCAAGCTAAAAACGAAAGCATTAGGACGATTAAGACTCTTCTTATTACACATCGAAGAACACCAGGCTTAAGAGAAACAGAAACTACAACATATACACATTCAAGAACACGAGGCTAAACGAAAGTAATTGAAAGGGTATTACTTACCAAAGCTCGTTTTACAGGTTCGGTGCAGCTCCTCTTTAACTTGCCGTGCTCCTTGAAGATGTCCCCAATATCCCATGTTTGGTCTTCATTGCTCCTCTCCATGTTCGCACTCGTGGTTTTAAAATCTCAACATGGCAAGAAAAATATACTAATAGTAATACGCGCGCATCTTGTGGGCAACATTAAAGCACTTGTCTGCCATGTTTGAGCATCTCCAACAGAATCGCAACGCGTGGTGCTTTAAAAAGCGTTTACAGTGCTGAGATCGAGAAGTAGAGACTAGAGAGTAGAGGATAGTTCTCAGCATAGATAGATAAAAAAAGATAAATCAACTACTCCTTGTCGTCCGACTCATCCTCGGTGATGTCCTCCTCCGACGTCTGACCGTAGGTGTGAAGATACCGATCATCGTCGAATTCCCAGGGCGATGCTGCTCCTAGCCTCATGTTGAATTGAGCGTCTGCTTTTCGCCTACGCTTGTCCTCGCGATAGGCGGCTCGCTCCGCCCTCCTCTTATCACTCTCCGCCCTCCTTTACGCGTAGAACCTGCGCTCGTTGATGATGTCCTGCGGGAAGTGTTGGCGCCACGGCGCCATGGCTTCCTCGTCCATCTCAGCGATGCCGAGACGGTGCTCCCGCCTCTGGTTGTCGCGCCGATCCTCGTCGGTGCTAAGCCGCGGCAGAGGCGCGAGCTCCTGCGCTCGCTCCCGCGTCGGCACGTTGGGGAAGTTCAATGTTCTATGAGGTCACCAAAGGCGCCACGCCGCCGTGTCGTATGCGCGGGCAGCCTCGTTGGCGGTGTCAAAATTGCTGAGGCCGAGGCGCATCTTGCAGAACCGGATCTCGGCGGAGAAGCCGCCAGAGGGGCGCGTGCGGACGCTGCGGTATCCCCAAGTTTCCTAGCAACGCGGCGGCATGTTGGCGCGACGGAAGCGAGGCGAGGAAGAGAGGGGAGAGAGCGGTGGCGAGGCACAGAGCGGAGAGAGAGCGGTGGCAAGGCACAGAGCGGTGGGAGGGCGTTGGATTCTATAAAGCCCGCCGGACGCCGCGCGCCAAAACTAGCGCACGCCCGGCCGCTTTTTCCCGCGCGCGCGCGCGATCCTTTCCCGACGTCTCTGCTATCTCTACTCTCTTCTCTACTGTTATATTTATTTAATATTTAATATTTAATATTTAATATTTATCTCTACTTCTCTGTTGTCTACATTTTTTCTCTATACTTTTGGTGATGATGGTGTGCCTGCCATCCTGCAATATAGGTCGTCCGATTTATATCTGACACATAGGAAGGAAACAAATGGGAATTTTGCAAAAAGATACCCATACCCCTCTCCAGATTTGCAAATAAGGCCTTCCCTCGTTCATCCTTTTCTCCCACAAGATAAACTACTCATACAAATGCATGTTGATGCATGCAACGCATGGGCATCTTACTAGTTCTAAAAAACTTTCCATCATTTGCCACACTACTGGTTGCAAATGAAAAACCTACCCAAGCACAGCGTGATACAGGAGCGATGCACAATTACAAGCTGATATTCTGTTGGACAATGGAGGCTATAGCCAATTACTTTTACGGGAACAATAGCACCCAGGAAATTTGAAGGATCGGTATGAACAAAATTGGAACTGCACATGTATTGCTAAGTGATTCAATACACACATTACCAATCGAGGAAGAGAACGATGGTCGCGCCGGCCTCTGTGATTCATGGTCGGCAACGGGAGTCAGTTCATTATCCACGATGGTGGTACTTATGGGCTTGGTGTCGGCTTCCGGGAAGCAGATCCGAGACCGTGGAAGACGATGCCGGGGAAGAGGCTCCGTGTACGACAACGACGGTGGACCGGCTCCAGTGCGGCGTATGAGGTCGTCGATGAGGCAGATGCGCTGCGGTGGACGAGTGTGCTGATGTAAAGGGGAGGAGCACGAAGGCTGCGGTGCCGTGGAGAAGTCTATTTTGCGGTGGGGATAGAAAATGGGGAGTATACAGGTGTACTATTCTGGGTGCCGGGGTGGGGCTGGCTGGGTAGGTTGAACCTGAAGTTACGAAAACATCCCCCTACCAAGCATCATCCGTAGGCCTGTTCCAAAGGCTATGATGGTAACTTCGCACTGCTCGAATCAGGGTCACGGGAGATTTTCCCGCCGACCTCAAAATTTTGTGACACTCAACTCCCCATGTGGCGAGTTGAGTGATTCGGCTAAGCAACTAGCGAGTAGTAGTAGTAAACTCTGTATATTAGGTTTGACTGAAGTCAAACTTCCTAAAGTTTGACCAAGTTTATAGAAAAATATAAACATTTACCATAACAAATATGTATGATGTGAAAGTACATTCAATAATGAATCTAATGGTGTTTATTTGTTATTGTATATGTTAATATTTTTTGTTATAAGCTTTCTGAGAGTTTACAAAACTTGACTTTGACCAATGCTAATATGCGGACTTAAATAAAAACAAAGGGGGTACACATTTGTTTTCATAGTTTGTAGTGTACTAATCATTTGTTGAAATTGTGAAATAAATATATTAGGCTATTGACTTTGAATGTAATGGTCCATACAATTCAATAGTTACAATCATTGTCGAATCCCAAGATGTATATAAGGTCTATACTACTTCACAACATGCTCAAACTCACATAATCCCAGTCAAATGAGAATCTAAATGCCTTTCATAGTTATTACTTTGTTGGATGCAACAAAACCAACCATAACTCTACATCAGCCATTATAGAAGCAACATTTTGACATATCCCAATGTGTCAATGAAATGTGCAAAGAGAGCTTTTGAAGATGGACAAAATAGGGCGGGAAAGATTGTATGTATGTGGACGAGAGAGTAGGAGACAAACCTAACGAGACAGAGAGAGAGATAGAGAGAGAGAAAGAGAGAGAGGAAGAAGTTAGGTCTGTGAGAAAGATGGAGACATGTAATATACGTGAGATGCGTGTGCATCCGGATTCTGTATACATGGAAGGAGAAGAGACAACATGTTTGATGAGGGAGCTAGAAAAACATGGACGAGAGGGGAAGGATCTCATGGGTTGAGGGACTGATAATTTTGTGGGGGCGAGAGAGGGATTGGTAATTTTGTTCGAGAGAGAGAGGGTGGGCGGAGGAGTCAGTCAGCCATCGTCACATCACCCTGCTTCCGAATAGCCCCGCATTCTCTAGCGCGGTGTGGTCGCCGTCTTCGATCTGCTCGATGCCCTCTTTGAAGATTGAGGTGTTGTGCATGTTGGGGTGCAAAGAAGCACAATCAAGAGTGGTCGCCGTATAACCTTGGATGTGGATGAATTGTGTTCTCGGGGGAGAGTGTGTGTGTGTGTGTGTTGTGTTGTGTGTGTCTCTGTGTGTGTGTGTGTGTGTGTGTGTGTGTTTGTGTGTGTGTCATATATTGAGAGAAAACAAACTTAAGGAGAGAAATGGGTATTCACGAAGAGATTGTGCGGGCCTTGAGGTGGGCAGGGGCCGGGTGAGGGTGTCAAAATGTGTGCGTTGATGCATGTGTTGCATGCGATTGTGCGAGGGACGGACGAATCGAGAGAGATGGTTGTTGTGTTATGGATGATCCTCTCTCTCTCTCTCTCTCTCTCACACACACACACAAGTAAACTAGAAGACCGTTCTCTCATGTATACACAATGTATCGACATCTATATATGTCTCACCCATGCATGATCATTTGCACATTCACACCTCTCTATGTCTGTATCACACGCTCACCGTCTCCACATTGCCCTTCCGCCACAACACACATATGGACACATACACACATTCTCTCTCAGTCACACACACAAAATCGATATTATAAAAAACTAGGGCGCACCTAAAACGTCCAAATCCAAATAAACACGAACTGGAGCTAAACTCAAATATATGGAAATATTGCAGCGTCAAGAACTTTTCCAGGAAAAAAAAGTTGAGTAATATTCGGGGATTGTTTTCACACACACAAAAAGGTTCGGTGGATGTCCTTTGAGCGCGACACGGTGACACACCGTTCGATCGACGGCGCGGTCGCGGTTCACGCGCTTGCATAGGATTCCGTATCATGGTTGTGGTACTAACTAAAAAAAGTGCTGCCTAAGTCTAATGTTTATGTGTACTAGTACGGTTTTCTTTTAAGTTTGACCAACCTTATATAAAACTAAAGTAAGCTCCCACATGCGCACTCATCAATATGCCGCCACCGCCGTTGCGCATGCCGGTGCCCGCCTACTCCGGCCAACAATTTCTTGCCCATCACCGCCGTGTCGCCGCCATCCCTGTGCCATGAAGCCGAAGGCTCGCCCGCTCACGTCGTCTGTAGTCCCTCCTTGCGATGCCGCCGCGCTGCCAAGCACGCGAGCAGCTGGTGGAGCCGCGTCTATGCACGCAACGTATGAAGAGGAGGACGAGTGTGTGCTCCAGCACGGCGGTGAGGAGGAACTAGTGTGTCATTGTTGTCTCCGCCCGCGCGGAGGAGGCGCGCATGGTGGCTGTCGCGGCGGAAGCCGGTCGCACACTCGTCGAGCCCGCAAACCGGGTGCAGACACGGAATCTACCTTCGAGACCTTGAATACCACATGGCTCCTGCAATCTGAAGGAGCAATTTGGGTCAGTTGACTCTTGTGAGCCGTTTGATGCAACATGGATGGCTAGAAGGGCTTCTTCCACCTCTTCTACCGTCTTCTTCCTTCGCTCCGTCAAACTTCTTTCACAAATCAACTGACCCAAATTATACTATTAGTACGAACATATTAAGTACAGTAGGAACACGAAGATACGAGCAGTAGTACCAACTACAAGAAGAACAGTAGTAAGACATAGTACTAGTACTACTGTACGTACTAAAGAGTTCAAATAACGAGAAAGAACATAAACATAGTTCTGCTGGGGCCTGATATGTCTCCAACGTATCTATAATTTTTGATTTTTCCATGCTATTATATTACCCCTTTTGGATGTTTATGGACTTTATTTTACACATTTATATCATTTTTGGGACTAACCTACTAACCGGAGGCCCAGCCCGTATTGCTGTTTTTTTTGCCTGTTTCAGTATTTCGAAGAACAGGAATATCAAACGGAGTCCAAACGGAATGAAACCTTCGGGAGCGTGATTTTTGGAACGAACGTGATCCAGAGGACTTTGAGTGCAAGCCAAGAAGCAGCTGAGGCGGCCACGAGATAGGAGGGCGCGCCCACCTCCACTGGGCGCCCCTTGTCTTGTGGGCCCCTCGGGCGGCCACCGATGTACTTCTTCCTCCTATATATACCTACGTACCCCGAAAACATTCGGGGAGCCAACAAAACACAATTTCCACCACCGTAACCTTCTGTATCCACGAGATCCCATCTTGGAGCCTTCGCCGGCGCTCCGCCGGAGGGGGAATCAACCATGAAGGGCTTCTACATCAACACCATAGCCCCTCCGATGAGTTGTGAGTAGTTTACCACAGACCTTCGGGTCCGTAGTTATTAGATAGATGACTTCTTCTCTCTTTTTGGATCTCAATATAATGTTCTCCCCCTCTCTTGTGGAGATCTATTCGATGTAAACTCTTTTTGCGATGTGTTTGTCGAGATCCGATGAATTGTGGGTTTATGATCAAGTTTATCTATGGATAATATTTGAATCTTCTCTGAATTCTTTTATGTATGATTGAGTTATCTTTGCAAGTCTCTTCGAATTATCAGTTTCGTTTGGCCTACTAGATTGATATTTCTTGCCATGGGAGAAGTGCTTAGCTTTGGGTTCAATCTTGCGGTGTCCATACCCAGTGACAGCAGGGGCAGCAAGGCACGTATTGTATTGTTCCATGCATAATATTTCATTGCACTATCCCGGTACACCGCCGGAGGCATTCATATAGAGTCATATCTTGTTTTAGTTTCGAGTTGTAATTTCTATGTTGTAATCAATAAAAGTGTGATGATCATCATTATTAGAGCATTGCCCAAAAAGAAAAAAAAGAAAGGCCAAAAGAAAAAAAGGCCAAAGAAAACAAAAAAAATAAAAAAAGAGAAAGAGGGGTAATGTTACAATCTCTTTTTTCCACACTTGTGCTTCAAAGTAGCACCTTGATCTTCATGTAGTGAGTCTCATATCTTGTGCTTCAAAGTAGGACCATGTTTCTCATATAGCGAGTCTCATATGTTGTCACTTTCATATACTAGTGGGAATTTTCATTATAGAACTTGTCTTGTATATTCCTACGATGGGCTTCCTCAAATGCCCTAGGTCTTCGTGAGCAAGCAAGTTGGATGCACACCCACTAGTTTTCTTTTGTTGAGCATTCATTTATAGCCCTAGTGCATCTGTTGCATGGCAATCCCTACTCCTCATGTTGACATCAATTGATGGGCATCTCCATAGCCCATTGATTATCCTCACCAATCTGAGACTTTCTCCTTTTTTGTCTTTTCCACACAATCCCCATCATCATATTCTATTCTACCCATAGTGCTATATCCATGGCTCACGCTCATGTATTGCGTGAAGGTTGAAAAAGTTTGAGATTATTTAAGTACAAAACAATTGCTTAGCTTGTCATCCGGGGTATAGAAGTTGGGAATATCTTTGTGTGACAAAAATGAAGCATAGCCTAACTATATGATTTTGTAGGCATGAACTTTCTTTAGCCATTTTATTTTGAGAAGACATGATTGTTTTGATTAGTATGCTTGAAGTGTTACTATTTCTTTTATCAATATGAACTTTTATTTTGAATCATTTGGATCTGAACATTCATGCCACAATAAAGAAAATTACATTGAGAATTATGCTAGGTAGCTTTCCACATCAAAAATTCCGTTTTTATCATTTACCTACTCGAGGACGAGCAGGAATTAAGCTTGGGGATGCTTGATACGTCTCCAACGTATCTATAATTTTTTATTGTTCCGTGCTATTATATTACCCCTTTTGGATGTTTATGGGCTTTATTTTACACATTTATATCATTTTGGGACTAACCTATTAACCGGAGGCCCAGCCTGTATTGCTGTTTTTTTGGCTATTTCAGTATTTCAAAAAAAAGGAATATCAAACGGAGTCCAAATGGAATGAAACCTTCGGCAGCATGATTTTTGGAATGAACGTGATCCAGAGGACTTGGAGTGCAAGCCAAGAAGCATCCGGGGCGGCCACGAGAGAGGAGGGCGCGCCCACCCCCTCTGGGCGCGCCCCCCTGTCTTGTGGGCCCCTCGGGCGGCCACTGACATACCCCAAAAACATCCAGGGAGCCAACGAAACACAATTTCCACCACTGTAACCTTCTGTGTCCGTGAGATCCCATCTTGGAGCCTTCGTCGGCGCTCCGCCGGAGGGGGAACCGACCACAGAGGGCTTCTACATCAACACCATAGCCCCTCCGATGAGTTGTGAGTAGTTTACCATAGACCTTCGGGTCCATAGTTATTAGCCAGATGACTTCTTCTCTCTTTTTGGATCTCAATACAATGTCCCCCACCCCTCTCTTGTGGAGATCTATTCGATGTAAACTCTTTTTGCGGTGTGTTTGTTGAGATCCGATGAATTGTGGGTTTATGATCAAGTTTATCTATGAAAAATATTTGAATCTTCTCTGAATTCTTTTATGTATGATTGATTTATCTTTGCAAGTCTCTTCGAATTATCAGTTTGGTTTGGCCTACTAGATTGATCTTTCTTGCCATGGGAGAAGTTTTCAGCTTTGGGTTCAATCGTGCGGTGTCCTTACCCAGTGACAACAGGGGCAGCAAGGCACGTATTGTATTGTTGCCATCGAGGATAAAAAGATGGGGTTTATATCATATTGCTTGAGTTTATCCCTCTACATCATGTCATCTTTCTTAATGCGTTACTCTGTTCTTTATGAACTTAATACTCCAGATGCAGGCAGGAGTCAGTTGATGTGTGGAGTAATAGTAGTACATGCAGCCAGGAGTCAGTCTACTAGTTGCGGATGTGATGCCTATGTACATGATCATGCCCAGATAATATCATAATTATTCGCTTTTCTATCAATTTCTCGACAGTAATTTGTTCACCCATCGTAATACTTATGCTATCTTGAGAGAAGCCTCTAGTGAAACCTATGGCCCCGGGTCTATCTTTTATCATATGAGCTTTCAATCTACTTTTATTTGTATCTTTACTGTTTGCATCTATATTATAAAATACCAAAATATATTTATCTTATCATATTATCTCTAGCAGATCTCACTTTCGCAAGTGGCCATGAAGGGATTTACAACGCCATTATTGCATTGGTTGCAAGTTCTTTGTTTTTTTGTGTAGGTGCGTGGGACTTTTGAGGAACCTCCTACTGAATTGATACCTTGGTTCTCAAAAACTGAGGGAAATACTTACGGTACTATTGCTGCATCACCCTTTCCACTTCAAGGAAAAACAACACAAGCTCAAGACGTAGCAGGGCCTTAGCACAACACACCCTTGAAAATAAACTAAGCAACTAGTCTGCTTGACACTAAAGTAGAACCAGCATGAGCGACGGCACTGCCACCTACTCAGAGTCGGAGTCCACGTCCTCGACTTCGTCCTCGTCCCTCTTCCTCTTCCTCTTCCTCTTCGCCAATGCTTCTTTGCTTGAACCGGACACTGGGCTCTGCTTCTTCATACAACCCTTGTAGATATTTAAACAAAGGTAGGCATCCATTGCTGCGTACAGGATGTGATCTTCATCTAATGTCTTCGACACCCATGCATGATGAAACTCATGATGAGGTATGTTCAGATTAGCGTACGAAGGATCAATCATGGCTGCTGCCAGGGTCAGCATTGAAGGTTGAGAGGAGGACACCAGGCTTGCCTTCTAGAGATCGAAGGGTTGGCCTACAACGAGACCTATCCGACGCAGGACATCCCCGTCGTTCTTAAAGTCTACAGTAACAAATTTCACTCTTTTGTCCTTGAGGAAGTTCTTAAAATCCTGGCACTCAATGTCGGCATGGCATATGTGGTAGACCAAGCAAACGTTATGTACACGAACCTGGATCACAACGGGCTTCTTCCTCTCTTCATCCTTTAGATCCTTCTCTCGTCCCAGGACTATGGTGCACTCAACATCTAGCCTAGCGACCCACTCATCCGTTGAACTGTTGAACATGCGTAGGAA
Source organism: Triticum aestivum (assembly GCF_018294505.1). NCBI lineage: Eukaryota > Viridiplantae > Streptophyta > Magnoliopsida > Poales > Poaceae > Triticum > Triticum aestivum. Next base: position 287,209,409 of record NC_057804.1, on the reverse strand, counting down.
GCGAGCAAGCCATGCTTTCACCGTCGCAGATCCACGTATGTAGATGACAATGAACTCATCGCTGGTGATGGCTCTAACCTGGTACTCAGCAGCGACCATGGAGATTTGGGAGGCCATGGATTTTGGAGGAGGGTTACGAGAAGTTGAACTATTGTACCCCACAAAAAAACTGGGAGCGAACTAATGTGAAAGGATGGGACGACTGGGAGCGAACTTTTGTAAGGTAGAAGGTGGGGACGAGTAGGGCGTGCGAATGGCATGGGGTTTCTGGCTTGCCCAGTGGATAAACGGTTGCAAGCCCCCAAAGAGTTCTCGAGAACTATGCGGGACCCACTGGATGTCATGTCTACTAGACCCATATAGTAGGCCTGACGGTATAGCTTCTGCCTGTTCGCACGCCATGCCGGCGCGTGGATGTAACTTCACTTAATTCTGTCAACCGTCGCGCCTCCCACGACCTTCGCCTCCCTCACGCGGTCGCACCCTTTGAGACTTCGATCGGCTATAAATGAGCAATTTTTTTTGCCTACTGGTCCTTTTTACTCCCATCAACCGTTTGCAAAGTGTTTGACCAAATTTATACTAAAAATATCAATATCTACAATATTGATTATAATGAGTATAATAACTACATTTTATAATGAGTGTAAAAATATTGATTTGACATTGTGAATGTTGATACATTTTTCTATAAGTCTGGTGAAAGTAGAGGTACATTGACTTCAGACAAAACTTAAATGCACAATGCAGACTAGTTCCTCTGTCCAGGTGCGTGCCATGTCCTATCTTGTCATCACAACAAGGTTAGCTATTAGAGTACTACTACCTCCTTTCTAGTTTAAAGGGCTCGATTCAAAAATTTCACCTACTCTTAGCAAGATAGTAGAGGCGGTCGAATAGTTTTTGAAGTCTACAAAAGTACTCAACTAATGTTGTCGTTCTTCACAAAAAAATGTGTTTACCAATGCATGCATGAACACTACTTACTCTAACCCCCCCCCCTCTCTTCTTTAAATCTTTGCCACATCAGCATGTTTGCTATTCCCGAGTGCATGATACCAGCTAAGATACCACCATTATGGCCAGCCTTAATCATCGCATGCAATAATTTAGTGCACCTTGAAATATGAACATGTGTGGGGCGTGTATGTTTTTAATGACTTGAGACTATAGCTAGCCCGACATGCAAGATGACTTATTATGCACCATTCCCCATACCTGCAGGAAGCCCGTTCGTCTCCAAATCTTTTCCTCTCCATGTGTGGAAACAATATGCCTGCCAAACTCTCCTTCTCCCTCCGGCGGTCCCACCACTCCACCCCGTATGAAAAAATCTGCATGCATGACTCTCCTCCCCCCACGCTCGTCCAATCCGTTGTGACCAGCAATATTTCCACCCCTTCCCTCCCCCGTAATTTACTCCAACAATTATGCCCACGTAGCTGTTACGTCAATCACGCAACATATCTTCCGGGACGCTGCTTCAGCTACTTAATTGCAGGTGCATTGGGTCACTGACATATGGGCCCAAAAGGGGTCTGGCCCACATGTTAGTGACGCAACTGGACCTGTAGTTAAGTCAGTGCAGCTCAGTCCATATCTTACGTAGGTGTGCCATTGCTCGCTATAAATACTGCGCCTCCCACGACATTCGGAAGAACGCTCACGTTCATCGCTATCTCCTTCCCCTCCCTCTCACGTTGACCACCATGGCATCGCCCCTCCCAAGCCCTAAGCGCCCCTCGCTGCACCGCCCGGACGGTCACGCATCGCCGTTCCGTTCCTCGCCGCCACTAGTCGAGGACGCGTCGGCGTTCCACTCCTCGCTGCGACACGTCGAGGTGGACGCGTCGGCGTTCCCAATCTCGCCAGCATGCGCGTCCGCTCCCTGCTACGAGGAGAATGCCGCGCCGGCCACCGAGCCCCCCAGCCTTGAGGAGCTTCGAAAATAAATGGATGTCACCATGTGGGAGGCTTTGCCCCCGGCAGAGCACGCCAAAAAAGAAGCGGAGAAGAAGGCCGAGGAAGAGAAGCGCACCACAGGGCAAGCTGCCTGGCAGCTCTATGTCGCGTCCGAGAGAGTCAGGCAATTGGCTCTTTGGCAGAAGGCTCGTGCAAGGGCTGTGAGGGTGGTGGAGGACGCCCGTGCCAAAGCCTTGAGTGCAATCGGGCCCAAGCGCCTCATCTACGCTTGACAGTACGTGGACTGGGTGCACGCTTCCAGCGAGGAGGAGTACCTGCTGGCGCCGGATCACGACACCAGTGAGATCGCGCTCGCCCGCCGGCAAGCCGCCAATCAGCACCTCGCAAGTTGCGAGGCCGAGGCAGAGGCGTTGTGTCGGCGCGCTGGGAAACGGTCGCGCACCAGGGCACTCGTGGCGCGCCGCAAGCGCTCCTGCGAGCGCCATGGCTTTTAGTAGGGAGTATAATTTAGTTTCGTAAGGTGATCTCATTAGTTTTGGGACGCAAATGATAAATCCCGAACTTTCGGGAATTATTAGCGTCCTTAATTAAGTATGTAAGAGGGAAAGTTTGGAAACCTTGTGTATCCGTACGCATTTTGTAAGTAGGTGCATAGACCACAAACTTTAGTACTATTATACTATCGCACTGCACGTCTCTCTCTATATATGCTTGCAGACTGTGCTACTCCCTCCATCCAGGTGAATAAGTCATCTTTGATTGTGCATCGTGACCAAGTAGGAGGGAAGATTTTATACACCTAGACGGACTAAGTACTACTATTACTTATGTAGGGGCAAATGCACGTTTCAACATTACGATGCGGTTTTTGTAAAAGTAGAAAAACAGCACTAGTCAAGCTTGTCAAACGATTCAATGCAAAACAAATGGAAAAATGCACGTTTGATTGTTTACTTTTAGCTTCCTTCTCTGTGGTTATTTCTCTGTCGTACTTTGTATGGAGTATCTCACTGGTCGGAAAGGCATGCAAATTCCCAAATCGCATCCTACACCCTGTATCGAATTTTTTGCCAAACAAGTTGTGACTTGCAATTGGAATTCCAACTTGAGTACTAGTACTACTAGTAGGAGTACCAGGGGCCAGTTCGTTTAGGCTTCTAGATTAGTAGTGTAATCCCTTTACTACTAGCTCCGTCCTGGTTTATTGGTCCCCATTGTAATCTATGTCAAATTTTGATCATAAATTTAATGAATGAAATGTTTATGATGTCAGATGCACTAACATTTCATCAGTCAAATTTACCACAAATTACAATGGTGACGAATAAACAAGGATGGAGGTACTCCCTCCATTTTTGTATACAAAGCCACTGTAAAAAATACATTTTGCATCTATACAAGGTCACCAACAGTAATCGAGACAAATATTAATGATGTTTCCTCGTACTAGTAACCCATGGCTTAATTACTAGCATGCATGTAGTGGATGATAATGACAAACTCATCTAGTACTTCCTCTCTCACGGCCACTCAATTTCTTCTAATGTGCATGCACCCTATTAATTAACCAGGTAAACGAGAAAATAAATTGACTTGTAAAGCACACATTGATTTTTATCTTGGTACCTGTAATTTGAGTTTGTGACCTTGTATATAAAAATGAAGGGAGTACTAGTAGTACTAGTAGTTTAGAAGCCCAAATAAATGAGTGAGGCGCCTTAATGTTACTCTCCACTGTGACTAGTCTTATGGGAAAAGCTGGGGAAGAGACGGCTTATTTTTTAAGCCGCAAAAAGAACTGGCCCTAGGAGTAGTAGCTAGGGATACTAGGAGTAGTAGCCAGGGATCGAGTGTGCGAGATGAACCGGAGAAAGTAAATGCAGAGAGATGAAATGCAAAAAAGACGGAGGGATGTGATGGTTGCTTGTCCGTTTATTTTACCAGGCCACTTATTACTGGCAGTGGTTGGGTTTTGTGATATGACGGCTTTACTGCCGCGCCACAAGCGGGGTGAGACTCCCATGCAGCGCCGCCCTCTACACTTGTACTACATCGGTCGTGGTTTATTAGTCCCCCATTGAATTTGACTGAAGATTTAACTGACAAAATGTTAGTGCATGTCAACAAAAACTATATCGTTGGATTCGTATTTGAACATAGTTTTGAATGATATAATTTTAGGTGACATGCATCAGCATTTATCGTACTATATATAATGTTAGTTCAATTTTTGGTCGTACTAATCTATAGTAGTAAGGTGCCCGTGCGTTGCACCGAAGAGTGAAATGCATTGATCGGGGAGTTGTTTATTTTGACAAAGGATGTGGGGGTCATCTCATGTGTAACGGGTATCGATAGGTTTCTTCGGATATTATTTCATCTCTAGAGCTCACAAACATCCGGGTGAAATAGATAAAAAGGTATCTTTTGCAAACAAAAGCGTTCAACTGTTCAACCTGCATCCAAAACTTGTGAAGAAATAACACTTATTGTGCTTTGCAAGAAATGATCTTTAAGAATTAGTTTTTGAGTATCGATTGTTATACATGTTGGCTACAGATGACATGGCATGTTCTTATAGTCAACAGTTGGCTATACTATTAAGTAATATTAACCATGCCCTTATACACCTAGACGGAGGGATTAAATCAGGATGACTTGCAAGGGGGCAGAGGAGATGTAAGAATGGTTCATCGTAAGTCTTTCACCAGTACTATAGTAAAAATTCATACATGGAAGATTCTAGACTAAACCATAAATGGATACACTTTTATTCATGCGCGATACTGAGCAAGATCATGCATGGAAGTCTCCACATGCTTAGACAGCGGATTTCATTGAGCGAAGACTAATGATCAACATTTAACTTGATAATGCGTATGTTCAGGTGAACCTCCTTGGAGTCCCCATGCACCGCGTTGGCAGGTAAACGATGCCATGGGTTTTCCAAGTCCACATCGGCGGGAAAGTCCCAGCTCCACAGAGTCCAAGTCCGTTCGATGAGGCCGGTGTCGCCGCCCACGTGACCCAGAGGGGTAGTAACACTGACCACGCACCCATACATCGGCCTTGTGTCAGTGTCAGCGTCAGCGGCGTCGCCCTTGACACACACTACAGAGACGGGGCGGTGGCCTGCGCAGGCCTCGCCGGTGCCCACGATCAAGAGGAAGACGCTGTCGTCCTCCTCCAAGACTAGCAGGCGGCGGTGATCCTCCAGTGACTCCGGCATGGTGAACGGGTAGCATGTCTCGTACTTGATGTTCTCCGCCAAGGGCCAGTAGTGACCGCTGCACGCATCCGTGAGGTGATGCACCATGTCCGCCGGCGAGCCCCAATACGGCATCGGGCACTCATAGCAGTAGATGAAGGGCTCCTTGGAGGCATCGAACAGGCCGTCCATGAAACGGGAATGGATGTAGGGGACACTGCGCCAGTTGAATATATGAGCAAGTTAATATGAGATTTAATCCGAATAAGCACAAAATAAATCATGACGGCTATAACAGAGATGAAACTAATCATGTGGACTAGCATAGTAGTAGGATAAAGAGTAGAAACATGAATTCTACAACGATTTCAAAAAGGAAGGACAGAAACACATACGGTACAACAGGAGTAGCACCGTTGGCATTGAGGTTGTCGCCCATGTCGTTGAGGAAGAGGTTGCCAAGGTCGGGGAAGAAGTCGTCGTCGGTGAAGTCGTGGCTGCCAGCAGTCGCGAGAGTGCGCTCCCCAAATTTCAACAGCGCCCGCCGAATGGAGCGCAGGAGGGAGTGGCTGTAGGGGACATTGCGGCCGCCGAATGGAGCGCAGGAGTAGCACACGAAGCAGTAGATGGTGTCCTTACTAGTACTCCCTAGTCTCTATCTATCTATATCTACTCTTATAGAAAACCGAGTTGGTGATGATGGTATGCCTGCCATCTTGTAATATAGACCGTCCGATCTATATCTGACAGATAGAAAACCAACTATGACAATTTTACAAAAGATACCCGCACCTCTCTCCACATTTATAGATAAGGCCTTGCCTCGTTCATCCTTATCTCCCACAACCTCGTGCTCCTCCCTAAGTCTCTATCTCTACTACTCTTCTTTATTTTTTATAACAAATTGAATAGTACTGCACAGTCCGCAGCACGCCCGGCTGAACACACCTCCTCGCCTCCATCATCACCAACTGAGTCTTTTATAGGAGTAGGAGTAGAGAAAAAACTTAGTTGGTGATGATGGTGTGCCGTGCAATGCACGGGCATCTTGCTATTTTTTTGCATATAATTCCAAACACCACATAGACACGGTCTTTGAGCATGGTTCGTAGTCGTTCCACGCTCGGGCATTGAAGTTTGTAACTATTTTAGATTAGAATATACTACTCCTCTGGTGCTAGTAGTAGAGTAGAGTCCTACTCTACTAATCTACCCAAGCAAGTTAGGGCATAGTACAGTAGTAGGTACTGTAGGGACTACCAATACTGTGATCACTCAAGCAAGTTATCTAGCATCGATTTGACCCTACACTGTTGGTATGTGTCTCGTAAGTCAAGCGGCGTGCTGTAGTCATCATCACCTGTCCACATCCTGTAGCACATATTCGCTTCTCCGTCTTTGTCCGCACATAATCTCATCCAATCTTCCATCCACGCTAAGGCGCCTCCCCCCTCGTCTGAAACCCAAGCACTAAGAACGGCAGAACCGAGTAGTGTCCACCGAAAGAGTGGCTAGAATTCGCTCCCCACAGAGGTAATCAAGCTCATTGTTTCACGTGTGGACAATATAAGTACCATGCCGCTCGCCGCGTGCTCTTCGGGGCTGTACCATTTACTCAAAGCCCTCAGGCCGGAGCTTCCTGATGCCGCCTGATCTTCAGAAACGGTGTGTCACGCAGCATAACGATTGTAGGGTGGTGAGCATCAACCCCCTTGACTGCGATCCGATCCCCGTCACCCTCAACTACATTAACGGTATCTACTAGGTCGGCATGAACATGTTTTGGATGGTGCTCGTCGATGGTCGCAGCAGCTGGATGCTAGTGGAGGTCTACACCCAGCGATTGATCCCCCTTCCTTCGATTAACACTACACTTCTTTGGCACCATGGCCCAGAATACTCGGAATCTTATAGTAGCCAACATGATACCAAGTTTGATTTTCTCAAGGTTGTAATCTGCCAAGTGCCCACAAGATCTGCGAATTATAAAGACTTCAGGCTAATTGCATTCTTCAACCGCGATCTCGCCTATCTGACAAGTCACTGCGGTAAGTGGATAAATCTGCACGTCCATCGTAGGATCATACATCCTCGATGGTTCTCTGATGCCATTGAACACAAGGGCTTCATTCACACTGTCGAGTCCTTCTATGGCTGGACGTATTGCTGGCCTACTCCAATCATTGCTACAATCGGCTGTTACAGCAGTATGTTACTTTCCTATGATATTATGATGGCTTGCTTATATTACTGTCAACATTTACTGAAAAAATATTCATGCTCATAACATGCTGTTCTTAAGATTGACTAAATCAAGAGCCCTTTTTTATTTGACTCCAACTTGATATGATGTTGTAGGCCGCCTGGTGTCCTTACCCTTCCTAATCCCAGAACCTTTCAAAGAAAAGAGGCATGGCAGTTGCAGGTGGTTCCTGGATCGATCAGACAATGGCGAACGATTGATGATCGTTCGCATGTACCGGACGTGTTGTTTCGAGGAATACAGTCACAGTCACTACAAGGTCTTTGAGTAGGATCCCAGCTTCTCTGGGCCTTCAGGAATTTTTGACTGGAGGCTGGTAAGTAGCCTTGGTACACGCTCTCTGTTTGTCGGACTGAATTATCCGATTAACCAGGAGATAACCAATGGCAAGGATCATGATGGCAGCGTGGTTTCGTTCATCAGGCAAAACTGTGTGTACACAGCATACCATGCGTCTCTGCATGCACCCTAACCTGATATGTGCCGCCATGCTCTGCAACCCAAACTATGAGAGAGGCTCGCAAGTATCAGACTTCGACCTGCTGGCTGGAGTTTCCCCTGTTAGGCACCCATCTGGTTCAAGCCGTCAGCCAATCTCCACAGCTTAATAAATAGTAACATCTAACTGACCCAGTTAGTTAGATGCGTACACTTGGTGTAGTAGGATCTTTATTTAGTTTGATGCATACACTTGTTCTTTTTTGGTAGCCCTTTTGTAATAATGGCTAATGTTAAGTTTGGAAGAGAGAGCTGCGTTTTCACTCTTCTGGCCTGCTTACTGCTTTTGTTGCACCCCCAACCCTGGTTGCTGCTGCTATTTTCAATGTACAATCAATAGTATATTTCATCTACTGGTTGAATAAATGTGTTCTTAGAATGACAAACACAATGTTTTGGAAGTCGTTGCACAGTTCGATCCTTAGTGCCCCGTACCATATGTAACACGTACTATTTTTCGTACGGAACACATTTTCCACTTGTTGATAACATGCAGCCCACTTATGAAGGCCCGATAGAGGAGCCCATAATTAACTGGAAAGGAGGCTCTCACATGAATCCGGCCCAGGTACATGCTCATGGTCCCCTAAACATAAATAAGTAAATAAATAAATAAAGCTAAATGATCATGCACCAGTTCTTTAAATTCATGATTTAACATGAGGATATTATTTCCTATGATAGTGTTGTTACATTCAGTCAATATTATTCTTAGGCAAAGATAGCGACTAGTCTTCTTTCTCCCAGCATTTTCTTCCTGCAACCAGTGGACCCATGCAAATCGTAGTCGACTTCGTAAATAGTTCCGGTCCATTTTTATTTTTCAATAAGAATGTCCAACCCAGCCCAGCACATTGGTGACATCACTTTATCCGCCGCCATGGTGCGCTCGCCGTGGCGCCGCCGTCCGGCCCTGTCAACATAGTTTTTTTCAAAACGGTCCCTGTCAACATAGTGAATCAGGAGAGAACTATAGTTGTGAGTATGACAGTACGGAACCACCAGGTCCCCTCCTGAACACAAGAAAGCGCCTCTTTTACTACTCAGATGCACCCCTCGTTTTTAACTCTAATCCACTCTGCTGATATCTGGGACCCACATCATTTTTAACTTATAGTCAATTAATGACAGAATTGCACAACTTTTTTTTGAGTAGTAATTCGGAGGAGCAGGCTATAAACTGGGTTGTGTGGTCTCTATGGCCCGTCTAACAACATGACCAGTCCAGCAGGTTTTTCTTTGGGAAAATAGGTAGCCCTTTATTTCTTTTTGAAGAATACCCAAGCTAGGCCTATTTGTTTTCTTCGACTTACTGGGTTGCAAATCTTTTAAGAGGAGGAGGGATGCATTCCGGCGTGGCCAAAGAGTATGGTCAGTGTCTGTTAAAAGTAATATCAAAGGGGTTGAAAATTCCAAAAAAATTAAAGCAAATGGGATATTAGTTTCTTTTTTTGTTTTTTGTTCTTCACTGATATTTTATAGTATGTCATTGGATTTAACATGACATAATACTAATTTATTTTTAAATTTGTTTTTGTGTGGCTACTAATTTTTTGATTAAGAATATTTTGCTTCCCAGCCAAAATTTGCGAATTTTCAAAATTTCGCACATATTTAGTTATTTTTTTTCACCCTAGTACTGACCGAAAATGGGCAGCAATTCTAAAAATGGAAAACGGGCTCCAATAATTTCCATATGAATTAGAAAATGAGTAAAAATTATAAAAATAAAAGCAAATGGGCTATGCACAACACAGATTTCGAGGCTGACTTGTTTACGCAAGGCTTTGTCAGTCAACACATGATTCTAGCAGCAGTGACTGTTGGATGTCCATCCAACGGCCGACGTGCTTCTTCAATCTCTGATCTTCGTGCTCTAGCCGCCTAAGCTAGCACCGGCGGGACTTCCTGCTCCCTCCTCTTGTGGCCCGCTGCCACGCAAGCTTCCCGGGCCCACCCTACTCCTTCCGCTGGCCTGGCCACACGCAATCAACTGCCTCCTTATTACACGAAAAAATGATTCCTCCCACTGACATCTGGGGCGCACCGGTTGGGACGCTAACCTGTGGGCCTACTAAGTTGACGCGTATGTAGGGATTGTCAACTTAGTCAACAAACGATTGTAGCAGCAGTAACCGTTGGATTTGAATCGAATGGTCCTACTGCTTCTTCAAGTGCTACCCTTCTTGCACCAGCCGCCCAAACCAGCGCCGGCGAGACCGCCTGCTCCTGCCTCCAGTGGCCGGCTGTGCTGCCGTTGATGCCTCACCGCCCCCTAATACTCCCACCGCTAGCCAGGCCCTGCGGCGACGGCAGCCTCACACCGTAGCCGAACCAGTGAACCTTCCTACTCCTCTATGCGTGGGCATCCACTGCTGCGTCTTCCCCGGCTCCACGTCGTCCCCTTCCTTCCTAGGCCTCGCCGTCGTCCACCGCCCTGGTGCTCTCGGTGTGACGTGGTCAACATGGTCAAGGTACGACTTCCATCGGAAGAGTACTGTACATGGAGAGGCTGACAGCTGGGTCCACGGTAGCCGCAAGGAAGTCCCTCCTTATTACGCACAAAATAATTATTCCTCCACCTGACAGCAGGGACCCACCGGACGGGCCACCAGTATTTTGCGAAAAAAACGTTTCCCCCTGATTGCTAGGACCCACCGGACGGGCCACCGTATTTCAAGAAAAAAACGTTCCCCCGCTGTCAGCTCGGACCCACCGGAAGTGCCTCCTTATTACGCACAAAAAAATGAATACTCCCCCGGCTAGCTGGGACCCACCTTGGTGGGAGGCTGACTTGTGGGCCTACTAACTTGACGGGGACGAAGGGCTTTGTCAACTTAGTCAATATGAACGATTCTAGCTCCAGTGACCGTACGATGTCCATCCAATGGCCGTAGTGCTTCTTCAACCTCTGGTCTTCGTGCTCCAGCCGCCCAAAGCAGCGCCGGTCGTGCCGCATGCTCCTGCCTCCCGTGGACGGCTGTGATGCAGCGGAGGTCTCACCACCCCCTACTACTCCCACCGCTGGCCAGGCCATCCCTCTACTCACCCACACCCCCTATTATTTTGCGGCGACGGAAGCCTCACACCACAACCGAGCCAGTGAACCCTCGTACTCCTCTTCGCGTGGGCATCCACTGCTGCATCTTCCCCGGCTCCGCGTCATCCCCTTCCTAGGCCTCACCGTCGTCCACCGCCATGGTGCTCTCGGCGCGGCGTGGTCAATGTGTTCAACGACCAACTTCCATCAAAAGAGTACTACACATGGAGAGGCTGACAGCTGGGTCCACGGCAGCTGCAAGGAAGTGCCTCCTTATTACGTGCAAAATAATTATTCCTCCACCTGACAGCGGGGACCCATCGGATGGGCCACTATATTTCGCAAAAAATGATTCGCCCCCTGACTGCTGGGACCCACCAGCTACATCTTCACACGCAAGGAAGTGCGTCCGGGAAAAAAATGATTCGTCCCCCTGACTGCTGGGACCCACCAGCTACACCTTCGCACGCAAGGAAGTGCATCCAAGCAAAAAAACGATTCGCCCCCCTGACAGCTGGGACCCACCAGCTACATCTTCGCACGCAAGGAAGTGCCTGACAGTCGGGACCCACCTGGTCGAAGCGTACATAGTGTTGTCATTCTGGTCGCGAACCTGTACGCACATACTGATGGATGTAGAGGCGCGCACGTGTTGTAGAAGAGGCGCGCACGTAGCATGTACACGTATGTACATCGGCCAGTGTGCAAGATAGAAAATACGTCCATGTATGTTTACATACGGGCGAGGTCTCGAACGCCTACTCGTGCATACGTACGGCTAGGGCTCGTGTACATGGCTGGGTCGGAACGGAGAAACAACGTCATCGTCGTGTCCATGGGGAGCCAACCGGCTGGGTCGGAACGGAATGCGTCGTCGTCTTCATCGGGAGGGTTTGGATGGAACAGGCGATGGAAGCGAGACCTGGTGTACCACAGAACGAAGGAAACGGCCTTTTGTTCGACCGGCCACGTTCGAAACAGGATCCTGTTCATCGGGAGGGGTCTGGCGTACCGCAAAATGGAGGAGACGGACCTCCTACGGTCGAAACGGGGGTCCTGTTGATCGGGAGGGGTGTGGCATACCGCAAAATGGACGAAACAGACTTGTGTTGCAGCGCTACGGTCGAAACGGGGGTCCTGTTCATCGGGAGGGGTGTGGCGTATCGCAAAACGGGACTCCACGGGATACTTTTCCTCTTCACCGTCGACCTCCTCCAGCCTCCACGGGCTACCGTCGACCTCCTCTAGCCTCCATGGGCTCCTATTCATCCAGCCTCCACCATGCGCTACTCCACCAGCTACTGTTCAACCACCCCTCCACGGGCACCCCTCCACTATCTACTGTTCATCCAGCCCTCCACGGGGTCGTCCTGTTCATCCAGCCCTCCACTCCACGGGGTCATGTTCATCCAGCCCCAACCGGCTCGATCGATTGGGGTTCTGTTCATCCAGAGGCAACGCCACCGCTCACTGTTTATCCACCCCCCCTGCAATGCTCACTATTCATCCCAGAGGCAGCATCGATCGGCTTCAGTTAGCAGCAGTAGCGAAGGAATCGCTGGATCGGGTTCAGTTAACAGCCATCGATTGATCGCTCGGGTTCAGTAGCATGTAGCCTGCAATGCAACCTCTCGAGTTTAGTTAGAGCCCAACGCCTCGCTCGGGTTCAGTTAGAGCCAATGCCTCGCACACACGCGCGTATGTGTGCGAGAGAAATGCGCATCGCTCGGAACCTGACCACCCACCGTAACCGGGAACTCCCCAAAATTTTCCTCGCCCTCGCTTCTACCATGGTTTTTCCGTCATGGACGGCCCAAAGAATGTCATGCAGCTGCGTCTCCGGCCCACCCAGGACGAAAAACCCATTTTCTGTCATGATTTTTTGTCATAGAAGTAGGAGCCCACCACATCTATGATGATACCGGGTTTTGTCACAATTTTTTCGTTCGGCCCAAAATGTCACGGATGTGCCTTTTTTTTGTAGTGAACCTTGATCGAGTTTTGCAGAGATGCGAAGATACTAGTCTTGTCTTAAATTGGGAGAAGTGCCACTTTATGGTTAATGAAGTTATTGTCTTGGGGCATAAAACTTCTAAAAGAGGTATTGAGGTTGATAAAGCCAAAGTTGATGCTATTGAAAAGATGTTGTGCCCTAAGGACATTAAAGGTATAAGAAGTTTCCTTGGTCATGCTGGTTTTTATAGGAGGTTCATTAAGGACTTCTCTAAAATCTCCAGGCCTCTAACTAATCTCTTACAAAATGATATTCCTTTTGTCTTCGATGATGATTGTGTAGAAGCATTTGAAATACTTAAGAAAGCTTTGATTTCTGCACCTATTCTTCAGCCACCTGATTGGAATTTACCCTTTGAAATTATGTGTGATTCTAGTGATTATGATGTAGGTGCTATTCTAGGACAAAGAGTTGATAAGAAACTAAATGTTATTCAATATGCTAGTAAAACTCTAGACAGTGCCCAGAGAAATTATGCTACTATTGAAAAATAATTTTTAGCAATTTTATTTGCTTGTGATAAGTTTAGACCTTATATTGTTGACTATAAAGTAATTGTTCACACTGATCATGCTGCTATTAAATATCTTATGGAAAATAAAGATGCTAAACCTAGACTTAATAGATGGGTTCTCCTACTACAAGAATTTGATTTGCATATTATTGATAGAAAGGGAGATGAGAACCCCGTTGCAGACAACTTTTCTAGGTTAGAGAATGTTCTTGATGACCCACTACCTATTGATGATAGCTTCCCTGATGAACAATTAGCTGTCATAAATGCTTCTCGTACTGCTCCATGGTGTGCTGGTTATGCTAATTACATTGTTGCTAAATTTATACCACCTAGTTTCACATACCAGCAAAAGAAAAGGTTTTTCTATGATTTAAGACATTACTTCTGGGATGACCCACACCTTTATAAAGAAGGAGTATATGGTCTTATTAGACGTTGTGTACGTGAGCATGAACAGGAATAGATCCTACGCAAGTGTCACACCGAGGCATATGGAGGACACCATGCTGGAGATAGAACTGCACATAAGGTATTGCAATCCGGTTTTTATTGGCCTACTCTCTTCAAGGACGCCCGTAAGTTTGTCTTGTCTTGCGATAAATGTCAAAGAATTTGTAATATTAGTAGAGTCAAGAAATGCCTATGAATTATTCTCTTGTTATTGAACCATTTGATGTTTGGGGCTTTGATTATATGGGACCGTTTCCTTCCTCTAATGGGTATAGACATATTTTAGTTGATGTTGATTACGTTACTAAGTGGGTAGAACCTATTCCAACTAGTAGTGCTTATCATAACACCTCTATTAAGGTGCTTAAGGAAGTTATTTTTCCGAGGTTTGGAGTCCCTAGATACCTAATGATTGATGGTGGTTCACATTTTATTCATGGTGCCTTTCGTAAAATGCTTGCTAAGTATGATGTTAATCATAGAATTGCATCTCCATATCACCCACATTCTAGTGGCCAAGTAGAACTTAGTAATAGAGAGCTCAAGTTGCTTTTGCAAAAGACTGTTAATAGATCTTGAAAGAATTGGTCCAAGAAACTTAAGGATGCATTATGGTCCTATAGAAATGCATACAAAAATCCTATGGGTATGTCTCCATATAAAATGGTTTATGGAAAAGCATGTCACTTACCTCTCGAACTAGAACATAAGGCATATTGGGCCATTAAAGAGCTCAATTATGATTTGAAACTTGCTGGTGAGAAGAGGTTATTTGACATTAGCTCATTTGATGAATGGAGAAGCAAAGCCTATGAGAATGCCAAGCTGTTTAAGGAAAAAGTTAAAAGATGGCATGACAAAAGGATACAAAAGCGTGAGTTTAATGTAGGTGATTATGTGTTGCTATTCAACTCTCGTTTAAGATTTTTTGCAGGAAAACTCCTCTCTAAATGGGAAGGTCCTTACGTTATCGAGGAGGTCTATCATTCCGGTGCCATAAAAATAAACAACTTCGAAGGCACAAGTCCGAAGGTGGTGAACGGTCAAAGGATCAAACATTATATCTCAGGTAATCCCATAAATGTTGAAACTAATGTTATTGAAACCGTGACCCCGGAGGAATACATAAGGGGCACTTTCCAGAACATTTCAGACTCCGAAAAGGAATAGGTAGGTAAGTAAACCGACTCCAAAATAGTTCCAATAGCAATTTTCCCCGTTTTGGACTATTTAAGAAAATAGGAAAATAAGTAGTCCGGGAAGGACACGAGGCATCCACGAGGGTGGAGGGCGCGCCCTACCCCCCTGGACGCGCCCCCCTGCCTCGTGGGCACCTCATGGGCTCTCTGGACTCCATTTTCTTGCACGATACTTCTTTTGGTCGGGAAAAATTCATTATATAATCTCCGGAAGGTTTTGACCACCGTATCACGCAAATATCCCCTGTCTTTGTTTCGAGCTGTTTTTCTGACAGATCTAGATCACCATGAGGTCTTCAAGCGTCCCCAAGGTCAACTTTTTCGAGAAGGTCATCACCCCCTACCTCGCAGAGGTGCTGCAACACCCTCAAACCATTGAGATGCGTGAGGGGGTGCTGCACATCTGTGATGTTGAGGGACCAAGGAGGACCGGAAGCTTGGAGACAAGACTCGAAGCAATTGAACAACAAGTTTTCAAGTGCCAAGGGATGGTGGAACGCGGACTCAACGCCAACTAGATGATGATCGCAGAGTTCACCAGCAACCACAAGCTGGATGCCAAGAACATTGGGGAGACCATCTTCAAGCTTCATGAGAAAATCGAGCACCTCCATGCCCTTATCTATGACCTGCAAAACCAAAACTGTGAGTATGAATATAGATTCAAGAGGATGAGTTTGGCTGCAGTTTTGAGGATCCCGAAGACTCGATCATCCTTCTATGATGGTGATCCTAGGCCTGGGAAAATTGACGACAAGCCTACATCATCAACAACTCCATCATCACCACCTCCAAAGAAGGAGACATAAACACATGGGTATGGGCACTCCCCTTGGCAAACTGCCAAGCTTTTGGGAGGTGCCCCGCTATCGTATCACCACACCACTCCTATCTTTACCGTTTTTCTTAGTTCATTCCTTTTAGTAATATCTTGATCTAGTAGAATAAAGTTTTAGTAACATCTAGTTTTGAGTTTTTTCCTTTTGATCCTTCTATGTAATCGAGTCAGTGAGTCAAGGAATTTGCTATCTTGCTATGATCTTAAGGGAACAAAAGAAAGAATAAAAAGAAATAAAAAAGATCATATTGATCTTATGGAGAGTAATGACTTCACGTATAAAGAGTATGATGAATAAAAGTTGTTGAGAGTTGACAAACATAGTTTTGGTCATCGTTGCAATTAATAGGAAGTAATAAAGAAAGAGAGGTTTTCACATATAAATATACTATCTTGGACATCTTTTGTGATTGTCATCAGTCATTAAAATATGACATGCTAAAGAGTTGATGTTGGACAAGGAAGACAACATAATGGGTTATGTTTTCTTATATCCGAAATAAAGTATATTGTTATGGATCATACAAAATGTTGAGCTTGCCTTTCCCTCTCATGCTAGCCAAATTCCTTGCACCAAGTCGAGATACTACTTGTGCTTCCAAATATCCTTAAACCCAGTTTTGCCATGAGAGTCCACCATACGCACCTATGGATTGAGTAAGATCCTTAAAGTAAGTTGTCATGTTGCATGCAATAAAAATTACTCTCTAAATATGTATGACTTATTAGTGTGGAGAAAATAAGCTTTATACGATCTTGTGATATGAAAGCAATAAAAGCGACGGACTGCATAATAAAGGTCCATATCACAAGTGGCAATATAAAGTGACGTTCTTCTGCATTAAGACTTCGTGCATCCAACCATAAAAGCACATGAAAACCTCTGCTTCCCTCTGTGAAGGGCCTATATTTTACTTTTGTCTTATACCTTATGCAAGAGTCATGTAAGTTAGCATGAACTATTATTGTTGACATTACCCTTGAGGTAAAAGGTTGGGAGGCAACACTATAAGCTCCTATCTTTCTCTGTGTCCGATTAAAACTCCAGACCCATAAGTATTGCTTGAGTGTTAGCAATTGTGAAAGACTAAATGATAGCTGAGTATGTGTACTTGCTGAAAAGCTCTTATATTGACTCTTTCCGATGTTATGATAAATTGCAATTGCTTCAATGATCGAGATCATAGTTTGTTGGTTCTCAATGAAGTTTCTGATTCATACTTGACATTGTGAATAGATTGTTACTTGAGCATAAGAAATCATATGACAAAATTTATATATGTTGTTGTTATAAGAATAATCATGATGCCCTCATGTCCGTATTTTATTTTATCGACACCTTTATCTCTAAACATGTGGACATACTTTTCGATTTCGGCTTCCGCTTGAGGACAAGCAAGGTCTAAGCTTGGGGGAGTTGATACGTCCATTTTGCATCATGCTTTTATATCGATATTTATTGCATTATGGGTTGTTATTACATGTTATGTCACAATACTTATGCCTATTCTCTCTTATTTTACAAGGTTTACATGAAGAGGGAGAATGCCGGCAGGTGGAATTCTGGGCTGGAAAAGGAGCAAATATTAGAGACCTATTCTGCACAACTTCAAAAGTCCTGAAACTCCACGACAGTTATATTTGGAATTAATAAAAAATACTAGGTGAAGAAAGTACCAAAGGGGGCCCACACCTTGGCCGCGAGGGTGGGGGGCGCTCCCTACCCTCCTGGGCGCCCCCCCTGCCTCGTGGGCCCGCTGGCAGGCCTCCGATGACCATCTTCTGCAATATGAAGTCTTTTATCCTGGAAAAAAATCATAAGCAAGCTTTCGGGACGAAACACCGCCGCCACGAGGCGGAATCTTGGCGGAACCAATCTAGGGCTTCAGCGGAGCTATTGTGCTGGGGAAACATCCCTCTAGGAGGGGGAAATCATCATCATCGTCATCACCATCGATCCTCTCATCGGGAGGGGGTCAATCTCCATCAACCTCTTCACTAGCACCATGTCCTCTTAAACCCTAGTTCATCTTTTGTATCCAATCTTTGTCGCAAAACCTCAGATTGGTACATGTGGGTCACTAGTAGTGTTGATTACTCCTTGTAGTTGATGCTAGTTGATTTATTCGATGGAATGTCATATGTTCAAATACTTTATGTATATTAATACCCCTCTGATTATGAACATGAATGTGATTTGTGAGTAGTTACGTTTGTTCCTGAGGACATGGGAGAAGTCTTGCTATAAGTAGTCATGTGAATTTGGTATTCGTTCGATATTTTGACGAGATGTATGTTGTCTCTCCTCTAGTGGTGTTATGTGAACGTCGACTGGATGATAATTCACCATTGTTTGGGCCTAGAGGAAGGCATTGGGAAGTAATAAGTAGAGGATGGGTTGCTAGAGTGACAGAAGCTTAAACCCTAGTTTATGCATTGCTTCGTAAGGGGCTGATTTGGATCCATATGTTTCGTGCTATGGTTAGGTTTACCTCAATACTTCTTTTCTAGTTGCGGATGCTTGCAATAGGGGTTAATCATAAGTGGGATGCTTGTCCAAGAAAGGGCAGTACCCAGCACTGGTCCACCCACATATCAAATTATTAAAGTAATGAACGCGAATCATATGAGCGTGATGAAAACTAGCTTGACGATAATTCACATGTGTCCTCGGGAGCGCTTTTCTCTATATAAGAACTTTTCCAGGCTTGTCCTTTGCTACAAAAAGGATTGGGCCATCTTGCTGCAATTTATTTACTCTTGTTACTTGTTACCCGTTACGAATTACCTTATCACAAAACTATCTGTTACAGATAATTTCAGTGCTTGCAGGGAATACCTTACTGAAAACCTATTGCCATTTCCTTCTGCTCCTCGTTCGGTTCGACACTCTTACTTATCGAAAGGACTAATATAGATCCCATACACTTGTGGGTCATCAGACATTACTGTGTTCTTATGAACTTAATACTCTAGATGCAGGCAGGAGTCGGTCGATGTGTGGAGTAATAGTAGTAGATGGAGGCAGGACTCGAGCTACTTGTCACGAACATGATGCCTATATTCACGATCATTGCCTTAGATATCATCATAACTTTGCGCTTTTCTATCAATTGCTCAACTGTAATTTGTTTACCCACCGTATGCTTTATTCAAAAGAGAAGCCTCTAGTGAAACATATGGCCCCGGGTCTATTTTCAGTCATATATTTTCTGATCTATAAAACCAAAAACCCAAAAATACCTTGCTGCAATTTATTTATATTTATTTTATTTTTCCTTTTACTTATCTTCATATCTATCTCTATTAGATCTCACTCTTGCAAGTGACCGTGAAGGGATTAACAACCCCTTTTTCGGGTTGAGTGCACATGTTTGTTAGTTTGTGCAGGTGCATATACTGGGGACTTGCTTGTGGCTCCTACCAGATTGATACCCTTGTTCTTAACTGAGGGAAATACTTACCTCTACTTTGCTGCATCACCCTTTCATCTTCAAGGGAAAAATCAACGCAAGCTCAAGAAGTAGCACCCGCCCGCATTGAGGAGCCGGCAAGTAAAGATGTCGGCTGCCACGCGACGACAACTGATCTTGCCGGAGGAGAAGGAGTTCCTCCTTAACATACCCATACAGGTAATCCACTTGTCTTGGAGCACTTCATATTTCTTTTGCTGTTTTTGTGTTCTTGAACATTGTTTTGAATCTGATTTGTGTTTCTCCTTCATCTTCTAATCCACCTCCAACCAACGATATGAATGTCGATGTTGATGTTGCGAGGAACACCGAGGACGCCACCGCGGAAGCCAAAAAGATTGCTGCCAATGAGGCCGCCAAAGCTGCACAAGCAGAGGCCACCGAGAGGACCTCCGTGGAAGAAAATGCCAAGAAAGCCGTAGATGGGGCCAGCAAGGATACCAGTGGACCAACTGACAACATCCCTGTTGCAGGAGTGCTTGGAGCTACGCCAGCCACAAAATCATCAGTTGCCTACAAGGCTATCATGGAAGACGTGCCATCAACATCTGAAGATCCTCTGGCAATCAATTACCTCAAGGTGGGCGACAACTTATACGTCTAGATCACAAGGACGACAAATATTACAGCGCCAAACGAAAGAGAAAGCTTTAATGAAATTATTGTTGTTGTCGGACTAAGAGTCGTTGATCAACCACCTGTCAGCAGCACTGAATACAAGGAAGAAGAGATCCTTAGAGCTATGAATGACATCTTTCAACAGCTTCAAGCACTTTTCCGCAACCGGTCAGATAGTCCGAATTCGAGGGTAGCAGTTGTGGGAGCAGTGGAAGCAGAGTTCCTTAAGCGCGTCGAACAGGCGCAAACTGAATATGTTGAATCTCTCCAAGAGCTGACTGTCCAACGAGAACAACTGACCAATGAATGGGAAAAGTTTTTGCTGGAGAAATCTGATGCTGAGAAAGCACAATATGAGACCGCGAAAAGATTATCAGCAACAGAGGGAAAGCTGAATGAGCGCATGGTTGAGCTAAACTCCCATGAAGAAGACATTGCCGCTTGAGGAAGCATTGGCTGCCAAGCTCAGCGGCAAAGATGAAGAGATTGAGAATCTGGTTGTGCGGAGAACACAGGAGCTGGAGCTGAAGTATAAAGAAGAACCACAGCCTAGTCTGTGGAACATGCCAACAAGCTCAAGGAGGCCATCGTTGCTGCTAAAGCGCATAGAACACCAAGAGTGAGTTGGTGGAGAAAGTGAAGAAGCAGGGAGCAGATCTTGACGACCTTACAAACAGATCTCAACTTTCAAGACTGAAATGGAGCAAGTGCTTCATGATCTGGCGGATATGCTGACTACCATATCCAAGAAGAATAAGGACCTCATAGCCGCCAATGACTCCATAAAAGATTTGCATCTGAAGGTGGCGACGCACGAGAAGAATCTTGTTGAGAGTAGAACTCGTGATAAGGGCTTGCTCAAGGATCTTTAGAAGGAGAAGAATCTGCTCGCTAGTGCCGCAATCACATACAATGACTATGATAATGGCGTGAATGTCTGGACCGAATGGCTTGTCGATGCAGCTCCTAAGCTTACTGCGCAATTGGCCAGCATGGGTATTCAGAACTTCAGCTAGTCCTCCAATAAGAATGTGAGCACTAGCGCCAGGTTGACCCTTTTCTTCAAGTGCATCATCGACACCCTCAAGCATATCCAATCCAATCAAACTGCCTCCCTTGCCACAGAAAGCCGCAAACTCTGTCAGGCTATTCTTCAGAAGGTGCTCGTCAAGGTTGGATACTGGAATCCTGGTGTTGACTTATCCAATGTTTTTGCAAGTCTGCGGGAAGATGCTGACACCAAGGCCATTGAAGAAGCCATCCATCCCATCGTTCATAGAGTAAACTAGGTGAACATGGTTGAAGACCAACGCAAGTACTAGTCGTCGCACCTTGTCTTACCGCCAACAGTTCATGTAGAAGACCATATTTATCTTAAGTTAGAACCAGAGCAAGCTATCTAATGTAATATAAACTATCCGTGTTTGATGGACGAATGTCATTTCCGCTTTGTTCATATTTGCTTTTGCATATATACCCTATGCTAGTTGGAAACTTGCCAATGTGCACACTTGCCGCGAGCGCTTGAGGAACGGGTCCTTAGCAGCCTGCTGGAAATTCTGCTACCAGCAAGGTAACTTGGCGGTCACAGTGCAGCTACTAATCATTCTGAGTGAACTCGAGACAAGACAAGAGCACAATCTGATTATGACAAGGTTCCTTCGCGTGTAGGTTTTCTTATACAAAAGCCAAAAACATTCAAGGGAAAATAGCTCCGCAACAAAGAATTTGTTTGAAAACAAATTCAACTTAGATTTACTTTGATGTACTTATTTTCATGGAATATAAACTTCAACCTCACTTGTTGGTGTCCATACCATCACTCCCCCTGGAAAACATGCACACGAGGCAACCTTCTGTCCTTCGAGAACAACAAAGAAGAGAAAATAAAGGTATGGGAACTTGATAGATTGTTAACATCCATACAAGGCAAGCGTACCACAACATCAGAGAGAAGCACATACAATTAAAAATGTGAATTGACAAGAGTTGTGAAACACTTAGCTTTATTTCATTATGCACAAGGTTGCTACTTGTGAGCTGCATTGGGATGTAACATCCCAAATTTTCAATTTGGAATGTTATACATTAGATCATCATTACATATCATATTTTATTGCATTTTGGTTTGATCCTAGAAATTCTACGCAACTCAAGGACCCATGGAGAGAGTTGGGGATTTCGTTATTTTCATATTTGAGTATTTCTCAAATTTAGAAAAAGGATCATTTGATTTTAGTTATTTTATCTTCAAATATTTCAATTATAAAAATATGAGAGAGGGAATAAAATGACTTTCCTGAAGTAAAGAAATATTGGAGATTTAATAATAAAATCAAACAAGTTTTTATTTCGGAGTTTTATCGCTATTTTATTTAAATTAGGAAAATGTGTGTTTTTCATATTTGCATTTTAGGCCCAAATAAATGTTCATCTTGTCCGGCTTATTTTTAGAGGACGGGGAAAATTTATTTCGGGATTTTGGAGTCTGTTTAGTATTTCTTTTATTTGTCTTTCTGCGCATAATTTTTTTTTTAAAAGTTCCACCGACCTACCGGGCCTTGTCCGCCATGGACTCCTGGCCGACCCTGCCAGCCCAGCCGCCTACCCCCGTGAAACCCTAGCGCCGCCGCCGCCCTCGCCTCGCCTCCCCGCAGCGCCGCCGCCGCCCCGTTCCGCCGCCCCGCCGCCGGATCCCCTTGCCGCTGATGCCACCCCCTCCGCCGAAGCCCGCCACCCGCCTCGCCGGAGGTAGACACCCGCCACCGGCGGTTTTCTTTAGAAAACTGCCCGTTTTTTTAAAAGCGCGATTGATTTTTTTAGATCGGTTTAGTTTTTTTTTCCAGTTTATTTATTTTGCGGATGTTCGTCCGTACGTTCATTTTAACGAATGGTTTTCATCCTTTATCCGCAGACAGTGAATGTTTGTTCGTTAGCCTGTTCGTCCGTTTTTCTTTTTCTCGGATTTTCCGCGATTATTATCGATCGTGATTTCTGATCCGATTTTCGTTCTAGTATAACTTTTCGCCCATTTATCGAAATCAGGCGATTCAAGCGCCTAGAGTTTCATCTTGAAACCCTCTTTCCGTTTAACCTACTCAAACAAGTTTTTGCTACTGTAAAATTTGACTTAGATCTAGATTAGTAATCGAAGCTTGTTTCTTTCGTCGTTCGAGTTTCGTTGCTTCGTTTGATTTGATTCTTTTTGCAAACCGGAGTTCTTAAGTTGAACTTTCTGGTTAGATCTCTTATTTGAGTTTTACGTCTTTATTAGATGAGTGCTTATTGTATGCTTGTTTTTTTGCGATAGAGTACCCGGAGTGCGCCGCTTGCTACTACAAGTCTCTAGGTTTCACGGATCGTCAGCAAGGCAAGTAAGACTTTGATCATACCTCTTTACTACCCAGTTTTATTGCATTAGATCAATCCTCAAACAATTGCATGATTAGGATCTGATTTAATATGTGGGTTTGCGAAGTAGATGAGCTAGAACCTAATACCTGTTTATTATCAAACCTTTGGGAGTTACTTCTACGTTTGCTTATATTGCTATGCTATGCTAGTAGACGTGGATTGTGTGAGTGTATCCATGACAGATGTGAGGTTGTTCATTAATGGTTTACATTAGGTGGCAACTTTAATACACATCTGGTTGGACTGAGGCACCTGGGGAACCCAGTGTTGTCTGTATTTTTGGAAATCCCGGGGTACCGTGTGATTCTCCTATGGACCGCCACCCAGGCTCAAAGGGATCATGAGATTATTCATGCTACGAACTTCCGTGTGCAGCCGCAAGCTACTATGGGCTCTAGCATAGTTGATTAAGTCATGTGAACTCTTACAGTGGTAGACTAGCAGATGTAGGGGAAAGTAGGTGTAACTATCTACCCATCGTAAGGTGCTAACGCTTCTGAAAGACTGTGTCTCGGTCATCTGTTTCTCAAACACCATGTAGTGCGGGAATACCAACGGAGGAGACCGAGTCTTGTGGGGAAAACTGCACAAACCTCTGCAGAGTGTACGAACTAATCATGGTTAGCCGTGTCCCCGGTTATGGACGTTTTGAGTATCTAGTACTTGGATTAGCATGTGAATCTCATCATGTTACTTAAATTAATTTGTTGGGTTTAATGATGATGCTTAATTGGGATTGAGTTGGGTGAACCTTCTCAATGTTTAACAACCACCATGATAGTTAAATAAAATGTATTCCTTTGTTGTAGGGAAAAATTGGCTTTATGCAAAACTGTAACCATAGAGCTTTCCACTAGCCATATATGCATGTAGTGATAGCATTATTCTGTTCATTACTCTCTATGTGTTACATTTCCAGCATATTCCATGTGCTGACTCGTTTTTGGGCTGCAACGTTTATGTTGCAGACTTTTCAAACGACGAGTAAGGTGCCTTAGGTCGTGGTCTTATACTCAGTGATGCCGTTGGAGTTGATGGACTCGCTTTATCTTCCAAGCCTTCCGCTGTTATCGTTGTTAGATGGCCTTAAGCCATATTTATTGTAATAAGTTCTCTTTTGAGACATTCGATGTAATAAGTGTGTGATTGCTACTCTGTTATAAGTCTTTCAAGTACTGTGTGTGTCAGCATTACTGATCTAGGGATGACACTGATGCATAGAGATCAGACTGTTTCAGGTCTAGTCACTACAAGATGGTATCAAAGCACACGCTGACTGTAGGACACGACCACTAAGCTAAAGCCCTAGATCACTACTCTCTTCTCATTTCTGACTCCTCGTCTTTTCAACTCTTTTAGGATGGCGGATGCAAGGAACAAGTTCAGGCAACCGGATGAAGATACACCCTTTGGACGCCATATGAAGGAAGTCGGTAGATACCTGAACATCGGAGTACCAAGCTTCACCGGGACCCACATCGCCACTCTACCAGAAGAGGAGCGTTGGATGATTCATGTTCAAGTTCCAGGAAGGATGTTCATGCCCGTCACTGAGCCCATAGAGTTTTCCTTTGATGCACCAACCTGGAGTCTAGGAAAGAGCATGGCAGCCCACATCACCATGGGACGCATTGGAGAAGTTTACCACAATGATATTAAGGATACTATCTACCATATTTGTGGGTGCCAAGATGAGCAATGGGAGATGATCAGCACCAGGAAAGATAGGTCCATTGCAGCTTTCATCTAGGAGCTAAACCAGCACATTCATCACCAGGAGAACCAGATGTGCGCAGGCATGATAGATCTGAAGAAGGCTATGACTAAGATCATGGAGCTGGAGGAAGAACTCAAGTCTACACGCGATGGATATGAGGAGGAAATGACGACACTCGTGGAGAAGAATGATGATCTAAAGAAGAAGCTAAACGTATTCATGGGATTCCCCGCGACTGGAGGAGAAGACGACGATTCCACTTGCCCGGAGAACTACATCATCATCGACGACACCGACTCGGACCCAGACGATAGCGATAATGACTTTGTCGATGAAGCTGGAGCAGATATCATGGAATCTTCGACCGATCAATTTTTCTAGTTGACCACTATAACAGTAGTAGTATTCCCCCATGTATATAGTATAGTCCGAGCACTTTTGTAACGATAGTTAGACCGTTGTATGCCCTTGCTTGAATTGATTGAAGTGATATTGATTGCATTTGTCTCATGTGCATATGGGTAGTGTTTTTCTCTATAGACCTCATTCTATTCTGTATTCTCATCTTTTCTAAACCCTTAGATGCCTCTGAGACATGATAATGGATTTTCTTTCCCACCGGAGCTCACTCAGTTGATCCAGCAGCAGAATGCATTGATGCAGATGCTAGTCCAGAATCAGAATCAGGGGAACAACAACAACAACCCACCACCACCACCTATTGATCACTTAGCCCATTTCTTGAGGCTGAATCCGCCGGTGTTCTCCAGTAGCACCGAGCCAATAGTTGCAGATGATTGGCTCCGCAAGATGGGAAGGGAGTTGACCACTGTAGGATGCATAGATGCGGAGAAGGTGCATTTTGCCGCACATCAGCTTGATGGACCCGCAACACCATGGTGGGGGAACTTCACAGCCACTTACCCCATCAACACTATCACATTGGACCAGTTTTAGCAGGCTTTCCATACTGCTCATGTTTCAGTAGGAGCTATGGCCATGAAGAAACATGAGTTTGGCAACTTGCGCCAAGCAGGACATACAGTTGGCCAGTATGTGGATGACTTTAGTAAGCTAGGATGTTATGCCCCAGATGACGTTGCTATAGATGCAGCTAAGCAGGAGAAGTTTCTAGAAGGACTAAATGATGAGCTGAGCATGCAATTGATGGTGGCAACCTTCAACAACTACCAGGAGTTGATAGATAGAGCTCTCATGATTGAAGGGAAGCAGCAGCAGATTCACAACCGCAAGAGGAAGTATGGACAAGGGAAGTACAACTCTGGAGCTCAACAGAAGCCTTGTTTTACCCCGAACTCGGGTGGACCTTTTCAGCATACCATGGAGGAGGGAGCTCACACAACCATAGTGGCCCCAATAATGGTAATGGGAATGGAGGAAGCAACGACTAGAACCGTACCAACCCATCAACCCCAGCCAAGAAGAACCTGAGCCACGTCACTTGCTACAAGTGCTAGAAGACTGGACATTATGCCAATGAATGTCCTGAAGCTAAGAATGGAAATGGCAATGGAAGCTCTGGGAAGAAGAAGAACCCTTTCAATCGGGGACAGGTGAACCACGTTAACGTGGAGGAGGTTGAAGCCCAGCTAGATGCAGTAATAGGTAAGTTTTTGGTTAAGTTTTTTACTGCAATCGTTCTTTTTGATACTGGTGCATCGCATTCATACATATCAAGGGGATTTGTGGATAAGTATAAACTGCCCACCAAGGTTCTTAGAACACCTATGTTAGTAAGCTCACCAGGAGCGGAGTATATGGCCAGTCAAGGATGTTTTCAGGTGCCATTGACCATAGGTAGGCATGTTTTCCCCTCGAATTTAATCATTTTGGAGTCGCAAGGTTTGGATGTGATTCTGGGTATGGATTGGCTATTGATGTATGGAGGAAACATCGATTGCGCCAGTAAGTCGATTTTGCTTACCACCCTAGAAGGAAGAAGGATCAAGTATGTATCTCGACATGTGCCGAAGAGGACTCAAGTGAATTCCTTATTAGGAGTTGTATAGGAGGAAGTACCCGTGGTGAAGGATTTCCCTGATGTATTTCCAGAGGAGTTGCCAGGCATGCAACCAGATAGAGACATTGAGTTTTTGATTGAGCTTTTGCCAGGCACAGGGCCAATATCTAAGAGACCGTACAAGATGCCCGCAAAGGATTTGAAGGAAATTAAGAAACAGATTAAGGAGTTACTGGATAAAGACTATATTCTCCCAAGTTTGTCACCTTGGTGATCACCAGTGCTTCTAGTGGAGAAGAAGGACGGATCATTGAGGATGGTTGTTGATTATCAAGGGTTGAATGAAGTGACAATCAAGAACAAGTACCCACTGCCGATGATTAATGATCTGTTTGACCAGTTGCAAGGAGCTAAGGTATTTTCCAAGATCGATCTACGATCAGGATACCACCAGCTGAAGATTCGAGAGCAGGATATACCTAAGACAGCTTTTACCACTAGGTATGGGCTATATGAGTATACCGTTATGTCATTTGGTCTGACTAAATGCACCTGCCTATTTCATGAACATGATGAACAAGGTGTTTATGGAGTTTCTGGATAAGTTCGTCGTGGTCTTCATTGATGATATTTTGATCTACTCGAAGAATGAAGAGGAGCATAAGGAGCATTTGCGTTTGGTACTTGGGAAGCTCAGAGAACATCAGTTATATGCCAAGTTCAGCAAGTGTGAGTTTTGGTTGAACGAAGTTGGATTCCTCGGACATGTTATATCCGGAGAAGGAATAGCAGTAGACCCCACTAAAGTTGTCACTGTGACAAATTGGGAAGCCCCCACAACAGTTGGAGAGATCCAGAGTTTCCTTGGACTCGCAGGATACTACCGGAGGTTCATTGAGAATTTCTCGAAGATTGCGAAGCCCATGACGGAGTTGTTGAAGAAGGACACCAAATTCAAATGGACTGAGGAATGTGAGGCCAGTTTCCAGGAGTTGAAGAAACGTTTGGTTACATCACCGGTGTTGATTCTGCCAGATCAGCGCCATGATTATGATGTGTATTGCGACGCTTCTTGATAACCCACAAGTATAGGGGATCACAACAGCTTTCGAGGGTAGAGTATTCAACCCATATTTATTGATTCGACACAAGGGGAGCCAAAGAATATTCTTGAGTATTAGCAGTTGAGTTGTCAATTCAACCACACCTGGATAACTTAGTTTCTACAGCAAAGTGTTTAGTAGCAAAAGTGGTATGATAATAATAGTAGCGGTAGCAAAAGTAAAGATAAATGTTTTTGGGTTTTGTAGTAGTTGTAACAGTAGCAACGGAAAAGTAAATAAGCGAAGAACAATATATGAAAAGCTCGTAGGCAATGGATCAGTGATGGATAATTATGCCGGATGTGATTCCTCATGCAATAGTTATAACATAGGGTGATATAGAACTAGCTCCAATTCATCAATGTAATGTAGGCATGTATTCCGTAAATAGTCATACGTCCTTATGGAAAAGTACTTGCATGACATCTTTTGTCCCACCCTCCCGTTGCATCGGGGTCCTTGCAGAAACTAAGGGATATTAAGGCCTCCTCTTAATAGAGAACCTGAACAAAGCATTAACACATAGTGAATACATGAACTCCTCAAACTACGGTCATCACCGAGAAGTATCCCGATTATTGTCACTTCGGGTTGTCGGATCATAACACATAATAGGTGACTATAGACTTGCAAGATAGGATAAAGAACACACATATATTCATGAAAACATAATAGGTTCAAATGTGAAATCATGGCACTCAGGCCCTAGTGACAAGCATTAAGTATAGCAAAGTCATAGCAACATCAATCTCAGAACATAGTGGATACTAGGGATCAAACCCTAAGAAAACTAACTTGATTACATGGTAAATCTCATCCAACCCATCACTGTCCAGCAGGCCTACGATGGAATTACTCACGCACGGCAGTGAGCATCACGAAATTGGTGATGGAGGATGGTTGATGATGACGACGGCGACGAATCCCCCTCTCCGGAGCCCCGAACGGACTCCAGATCAGCCCTCCCGAGAAAGATTAGGGCTTGGCGGTGGCTCTGTGTCGTGAAACGCGATGAAACTTTCTCCCTGATTTTTTCTCCCCGAGACGGTATATATGGAGTTGGAGTTGAGGTCGGGAGGTGTCCAGGGGGCCCACGAGATAGGGGGCCGCGCCCTAGGGGGGGCACACCCCGCTGTCTCATGGACAGGCCGTGGGCCCCCTGGTACCAATTCTTTCGCCAAAAATTCTTATTAAATCTGAAAAGTGCCTCCCTGGATTTCCAGGACATTCCAAGAACTTTTCTTTTTTACACATAAAACAACATCATGGCAGTTCTGCTGAATATAGCGTCAGTCCGAGTTAGTTTCATTCAAATCATGCAAGTTAGAGTCCAAAACAAGGGCAAAAGTGTTTGGAAAAGTAGATACGTTGGAACCGTATGAACTCCCCCAAGCTTAAACCCTTGCTAGTCCTCAAGCAATTCAATTGATAAACTGAAAGTGAAAAAGAAAAACTTTTACAAACTCTATTGCTCTTGTTGTTGTAACATGAAAAGCCAGCATTCAAGTTTCAGCAACTATTATGAACTAATCATACTAACAATAACACATAGATCTCACAATTACTCATATCAATAGGGTAATCAGCTAGCGAGCCATAATAATAAAACTCGGATGACAACACTTTCTCAAAATAATCATAACATGATATAACAAAATGGTATCTCGCTAGCCCTTTCTGAGACCACAAAACATAAATGCAGAGCGCCTTTAAAGATCAAGGACTGACTAAACATTGTAATTCATGGTAAAAGAGATCCAGTCAAGTCATACCCAATATAAACAAATAATAATGAATGCAAATGACAGTGTGCTCTCCAGCGGGTGCTTTTTAATAAGAAGGGTGATGACTCAACATAAAAGTAAATAGATAGGCCCTTCGCAGAGGGAAGCAGGGATTTGTAGAGGTGCCAGATCTCGATTTTAAAATAGAGATTGAATAACATTTTGAGCAGCATACTTTTGCTATCAACGCAACAACTATGAGATGGCTGTATCTTCCATACTACATGCATTATAGGCAGTTCCCAAACAGAATGGTAAAGGTTTATACTCCCCAACCACCAATCAAGCATCAATCCATGGCTTGCTCGAAACGACGAGTGCCTCCAACATACAACAGCCCTGGGGGAGTTTTGTTTAATTATTTTGATTTGCTTTGATCTTTTTGGATCATGGGATTGGGCATCCCGGTTACCAGCCCTTTCTCGTGAATGAGGAGCGGAGTCCACTCCTCTTGAGAATAACCCACCTACCATGGAAGATATAGGCAGCCCTAGTTGAAACATGAGCTGCTCGAGCATACAAAATAGAATTTCATTTGAAGGTTTGGAGTTTGGCACATACAAATTTACTTGGAATGGCAGGTAAATACCGCATATAGGTAGGTATAGTGGACTCATATGGAACAACTTTGGGGTTTAAAGAGTTTGGATGCACAAGCAGTATTCCCGCTTAGTACAGGTGAAGGCTAGCAAAAGACTGGGAAGCGACCAACTGAGAGAGCGACAACAGTCGTAAACATGCATTAAAATTAATTTACATCGAGTACAAGCATGAGTAGGATATAATCTACCATGAACATAAATATCATGAAGGATATGTTGATTTGATTCAACTACACGCGTGAACATGTGCCAAGTCGAGTCACTTAATACATTCAAAGGAGGATACCATCCCATCATACCACATCATAATCATTCTAATAGCATGTTGGCACACAAGGTAAACCATTATAACTCATAGCTAATCAAGCATGGCACAAGCAACTATAATCTCTAAATGTCATTGCAAATATGTTTCCTTCATAATAGCTGACTCAGGAATGGTGAATCATCATATTTACAAAAACAAGAGAGGTCGAGTTCATACCAGCTTTTCTCATCCCAATAAGCCCATCATATATCGTCATTATTGCCTTTCACTTGCACGACTGAATGATGTGTATAATAATAAGAGTGCACGTGCATTGGACTAAGCTGGAATCTACAAGCATTCAACTAAAGAGAGAAGACAAGTAATATGGGCTCTAAGTTAAATAAACAATCATGCATATAAGAGCCACTAAGCATTTTCAATATGGTCTTCTCGACCCCCAAAAGAAAGAAAAGAAAATAAAACTATTTACACGGGAAAGCTCCCAACAAGTAAAAGAAGAACGAGAAATCTTTTTGGGTTTTCATTTTAATTTCTACTACAAGCATGGAAATTAAACTAACTATTTTTTTTGGTTTTTCCTAAGATTTATCAAACACACAATAAGAAAACTAGAAAAAAGAAATTTAAACTAACATGGATAATATAATGAAAGAGTGTGAGCACCGACGACTAGTGTGTGAACATGAATGTAAAGTCGGTGAGAAATTCGTACTCCCCCTAGCTTAGGCTTTTGGCCTAAGTTGGTCTAATACCAAGGACCGCCGCTACTCTCCCCGGTGTAGTGGGAGGTGTAATCAGGATACCACTGGCTGGTCATCTCCAGATCCCACTGGACAGATGATGCACGATAAGGGTCCAATTCAGGTTTCGGAGTAAAAGCTTGGGCTAGATGGTTGTTCACCGCTTCCGGCGTAACAAGGCGATTTTCTGCAAGCAAGTCAAATAACAAAGGTGCTGGCAAAATAATAAACAAAAAGTGTTTCTTATTGAATCTAAGTCTATACAAGAGCATCTTCTCTTCGTTGTCAACAAAAAACTTGTGTGCTACCACGCTCTTGTAATCTAAAATGTGAGGAGGTAATTTTGTCTCCTCCTCCTCAAGGTGCCTAATGGGTATCTGAAAATGTTCAGCAAGACGTGCAGCATAGATACCTCCAAATATGGGGCCTTTTGTACGATTCAGCGCTAGCCGTTTAGCAACGACGACACCCATACTAAAAGTATAGTCTCTCAACAAAGCATGTTGAAGAATAATAACATTTGGAACGCTCAAATTTACACTATTCCCATGACCAATCAAGCATCTATTAGCAAATATGGCAAAGTAGCGTAAAACAGGAAAGTGTATGCTAGAGACTTTTGCCTCAGAGCCCTTCTTTGGCTCTTCTAGAGCAATAGATTTAACGAAGCCATCCACATCTTCACGATGGGGTTCCTGTAATTCTCCCTCATAAGGTATCCTACACACCGCGCAAAAATCACGTAAAGGCATTTCTCTGAATTCATCATATAAATGAAATGATACAGCAGGCGGTGACTTCTTAGGATAAGAATAAACATTTTGCACGAAAGTATTGGTAAGTAATAGATACTGATCGATTCGGTCGTTCATGAAACCGATGAGGCCTGCAGTCCTGATTAAAGCATAAAAGTCTTTGTCAGTGTCAAAACCGGCGGATCTCGGGTAGGGGGTCCCGAACTGTGCGTCTAGGCGGATGGTAACAGAAGACAAGGGACACGATGTTTTTACCCAGGTTCAGGCCCTCTCGATGGAGGTAAAACCCTACTCCTGCTTGATTAATATTGATGATATGGGTAGTACAAGAGTAGATCTACCACGAGATCAGAGAGGCTAAACCCTAGAAGCTAGCCTATGGTATGATTGTTGTTCATCGTACAGACTAAAACCCTCTGGTTTATATAGGCACCAAAGAGGGTTAGGGTTACACAGAGTCGGTTACAATGGTAGGAGATCTACATATCCGTATCACCAAGCTTGCCTTCCACGCCAAGGAAAGTCCCATCCGGACACGGGATGAAGTCTTCAATCTTTTATCTTCATAGTCCAGGAGTCCGGCCAAAGGTGATAGTTCGGCTGCCAGGACACCCCCTAATCCAGGACTCCCTCAGTAGCCCCTGAACCAGGCTTCAATGATGATGAGTCCGGCGTGCATATTGTCTTCGGCATTGCAAGGCGGGTTCCTCCTCCGAATACTTCATAGAAGATTTTGAACACAAGGATAGTGTCCAGCTCTGCAAAATAAGTTCCACATACCACCGTAGAGAGAATAATATTTACACAAATTCAATCTGCTGACGTATTCCGTGGCGTGACATCACACCACGGCCAAGCCTTTATTCGAATTGTTTTTACTGTCCCACCTTAGCGCGTTTAGCGAGGCGGTTTCCTTGGCACGTCTTGTCAAAGCAGAGATCGTGTCCCCTTATTCCGGGATTCTCATCAATACAGGCGTGGGTAACCCAACCGCGCCATTGATTACGACGCTTGGGAGATAAGCGAGTTTTACTAGGCCGGTGGGGACGCATAGCTTCATCCGTCCATATAAGGGGATAAGGATCCACCTATTTACCTGCACCTTCTTCCTCCTTTGCTCATCCATTTCCGCGCACTCGAGCTCCAGCGCCCAAGTCCGCACATCCCACCTCAACCTTCTCCAGCCATGTCCAGAGCGGGAGGCAAGTGGATGGCCTCCTCCGTCACGGAGGGGCACATCAAAAAGCTGCGGAAGGCCGGATACTTGTCCAACGACATCGCGCATCGGCTCCCCGACAAGGGGCAGCTCATCCACACCCCCAGGCCCCATGAGAGGGTGGTGTTCCTCACCCACTTCCTCCACAGACTAGGTTTTCCACTTCACCCATTTGTCCGGGGGCTCATGTTCTACTACGACCTGGATTTCCACGATCTGGACCCGAATTTCATCCTCAACATCTCAGCGTTCATTGTTGTGTGCGAGGCCTTCCTCTGCATCCAGCCCCACTTCGGCTTATGGCTGAAGACCTTCAATGTCAAGCCGAAGGTAGTGGACGGCCGCCAAGCGGAGTGCGGAGGTGCCATGGTGGGCAAGATGGCCAACGTCCTTTGGCTCGAGGGCTCTTTGTGGAGACCATAAAGGGGTAGCAATCAGGGTGGTTCTACATCACCGAGCTGCACGACCCTAAATGGGCAGCGGCCCCCGAATTTTGATCTGGCTTCCCTACACGGCTCACCTCCTGGAAAGAGACAGGCTTGACATGGGGTAATTCGGAAGAGCTGACCGAACTCCAAACCTGCGTCCAAAACCTGGTGAACAAGAAGCTCAAGCTTGTCAACGTAGTCCAGGTCATGCTCATCCACCGGATCCTCCCATGCCAACAACGGGCCTTCAACTTGTGGGAGTTTGATTTGGCACAACACGAAACCTTGAGCAGGCTCTTCGACACTACGTATGAAGATGCCTGGAAGGTGCTGTTCAAGGGCGCCGAGGCTCCCGCATCCGCTACCAAAGATCGCGGATTCAGCTCGCACCATCAAACCAACGAGGTAAGCTATTTTACCCTTTATAGGACACTTGTTTTTCATAGTTTGACTCTACGCGGGATCTAAACTCCCTTACCTTTGACAGGACTGGCAAAAGACGTCTGGGCAGGTTAACTGTCCGGCTCCCTTGCCAGAAGACCCAGCGGACGCCCGATTAATGGGGCTGCTGGTTCCGGCACCTCACGTGGTGCCGGAGAAGAAGGCCAAGAAGAAGGCCACGGGAACTAGAAGGAGTTCCTGGCGCCAGGTGTTGTCGGACTCATCGTCCTATGCCTCCGAGGCGGATTCCTCCCGTGAAGACGAGGAGGAGGAAAAAGAGGCCTCTCCCCCAGCAGGGGGGAGGGGGGAGAGAAGAAAAGGGAGGCCGGAGGGTCCATGAAGGGAAGGACCCTTCCTCCGGACTACTCCACCAACGCCGATGACGGCGAAGAGGAGTGTCCACCAAGGGCTAAGCCCCTGGCGAAATCGTAAGTGCCGGATACTAGAATAACTCATGGCGTTTCATTTGTCGCACAGAATCTCCTCACGCCGAATATAACCCTGCAGCCCGCCCAAGGACGGGCTCGACGCTTCAACGAGCGGCTCCCTGGATTCATCGGACATGAATAGCACCTCACTTTCGGTTACCTCCTCTCCACTCGCTGCGGATGACGCTGAGGTGGGGTCCCAAAAGGGGCCCAGTCAGGAGAAGGTGGTCCAGGAGGCGCCGCAAGGCAACCTCCCGGACTCCAGGCGCAAGGGGGATAAAACCCCAAAGGGCTCTAAGTCTGGCCCTAGGCCGGACTCCGCACCGGAACCTTCAGTGGTTCTGGAGTCCGGCAGGCGGCCCCTTCATAAGAAGGGCAAGACTGCGACATCGGTGACCTCCGTCCAACCGGAGGCACCAGATAATTTGCTGGAGGCGCTTAACGGCGCCTCCATCGATGAGGAGCACCGCACTGTTATGAGTGTGGTGATCCAGAAAGTTCGGTCCGCGAAAAGCGGGCTGACTGAAGCCTGTGCCGGCCTTCTAACAGGCTTTGAGGTATGTATTTAAGATATGTAAAAATGTTACCACATAGACAGTAGCCCCTGATGCTCAGTTTGGTGTTCGGAAAGAAAAGCCGAACTGAGGATCTAAAAGATGTACGCAGGAGTCTAACATAGGTATGTCAATATGGGAATGCAGGCTGCGCTGCTCACCTATGCCGCACTGACTGCGGAGGTCAATGCATTGAAGCAGAGCCTCGAGCGGTCCGAGAACGAGCTCGGCCTTGCCAAAAAGCAGCTCGAGGACATGGAAGGTAAGTAATACCTTATGGAAGTATATAAAAGATGTGGTTGCCAAAAATGACAAGAATAACGTGAGTATTGCAGGGGCCACGAACGAGGTGGCGACCCTGAAGGAAGCGGTGTCCAAGGCCGAAAGCAATGCGGTCGCGGAGCACACCGAGCGAGAGAAGCAGGAGGCGCGGGTGGCGGAGGTGCCGCAAGAGCTCCAGGCTCTCGTGGAAAAACACGAGAGTTTGGAGCGTGACTCAAAGACTCGAGAGTCCGAGCTCGCCTCGGCCCTTGAGAGCACCAAAGCCGGTAAGGCCAAAGCCCAAAAATCCCTCTAGGAAATTGAGGCATTGAAGAAGATAGCGATGGGTAAGGCATTCTTTATGCAAAGCAAGCACGTGAAAGTGAATTATCTGTTACTTACCCGAATCCGGAGCTCTCCAGGAGCATTCACAGATCTGCCCTGCAGTGTGTCCGATGCTGCCGCGTTCTACCGAGCCGAGGAGGGGAGTTCGACGGATAAGGTGTTCTGGTCTCAGTATGCTGAGGCCGGACACCCGGTGCCCTTCAGCGACCTGCTGAAGCAGCTGGTCGAGCTCCATAAGGTGGCCGAACAGGCCATGAAGGGCCTCATAGTTCGGTTGTGGCCTAAGGAAGCCATGCCTGGGAGCTACTTCAAGCTGGTGAGGTGGCTGGTGGACGCCTGTCCATGGATTTAAGTCATCAAGCGCTCCTTCTGCATCGAAGGTGCCCATAGGGCCCTTGCCCATGCTAAAGTGCACTGGGGCAAGATGGACACTGAGAAGCTTGTGACGGACAGACCACCGCCGGGCAAGGAGTATCGCAAGCCCGAGATGTATTATGAGGGCGTCCTGAAGGGTGCCCGCCTTATAGCGGGTGAATGCTCCAAAGATGTAATTTTTGAGTAAACTCGCATTTGTTATCCTGTATGCTGAAAACTTGTTCATATGCGCTAAGCAACGCTTGTGAATTTAAAATATTACCTTCTGTGCAGCCGTTAATTAAATTTGAGAGATAGCGAGTCCTCGGCTTCTGCCCCCATGCCACGAGTGCTGGGGTGTTCGGGATAAACTTGAGCGCTCTTTTTCCCATTCTTGGGTCCTTTGAGGGAGGCGCTCAACGTAACTAATGAGGCAACCAGACTATAATGCTTGAACACTCTCACTTAGCCATAGAATTCTATAATTTTAAATTTTGGCGAAGCCCCTTGTATTCGGAAGACCGAGTTCGGGGCGCTATCCACGCCTGGGCCGGAAAAAGCCAACTCCTCGCTCTAAGCGGCATAAGTCTTTAGGAACTCGAAAACCTCTCGAACAGCGACCGGCTCTCGCCCTATCATGACGGTCAGTTTTAGCTTTCTCCACTGAGGTGCTTAACCCAGCTCAACCGGGGCACAATCGCAGTGGTTCTCCCAGCGCTACCTTAGCCGATATAACGGAATGTAAGGTACCAAAACATGGGAGCCGGGCAAACCCAACTATTGACCCAAGACATGATTCGGAGCCGATGCTTATAATGCTATAAGTTCGGGGTGCCGAACTTGTGAAAGTGTTCGGACTTATCACACCATATTTTGGGCTACTTAAGCCCCTGGTGTATTTGGCCGTACCGAAGTGTACGGGTGCAACATGTCATAAGTGAACATATATAGATAAAAAAGGAATGCAATAATAGGCAGAAGCTATGTATTGTTTATTTAAAAAGGCTGCGGTAAAAGCAGAACGATACAAATAGTGCGATAAGCAATGGACGGGACTATTTGACATGTCCCCCTCCAAGGGAGAGCTGCGGGATGATATGTGAAACAATTATACTGCTCGTTAAAGAGACCACCTGGACACTCGACGTAGCTTTCTGCTTCCGTGGTTGTTGCATCGTGTGTTCGGCTATTCTACTGCCGGACAGGGCTTCTTGAGAAAGGAGTCCTGAAAGTAAGAGAAAAAAGAATGACACAATCGGCAGCCCCTGGTGCAATTGAGCCGCATTCTGGGCCTGCCATGGTCGTGCCCCTCCCCCTGTGCCCATGGTATTTCTTGAGCGTAATTATGTACGCGTAGTACTGGTTTCGCAATTTCGTGAGGGCTGGGGTTGGGGCCGCATTACTACGCGTGCTCGGGACGTGCCAGGTGGTCTTGTTGTAGGTTACTCCGGGCACACTTGACGGTGTCCGGACGTTTAATAGCCGGACTCGAGGATTGCCTTGAGAGGCTGCTTTGTACTTCCCGCCGCGAGGGCCGCCATATGCTCCTCCGTTCGGAGAGAGCGTTCGGTGTTTTCGTTGACTGTAATGACTCCTCGAGGGCCTGGCATCTTGAGCTTGAGGTATGCGTAGTGCGGCACCGCATTGAACTTTGAAAATGCGGTTCGTCCGAGCAGTGCGTGATAGCCACTGTGGAATGGCACTATGTCGAAGATTAACTCCTCGCTTCGGAAGTTATCCGGGGATCCGAAGACCACTTCAAGTGTAACTGAGCCTGTACAGTTGGCCTCTACACCTGGTATGACGCCTTTAAAGGTCGTCTTTGTGGGTTTAATCCTTGAGGGGTCTATGCCCATTTTGTGCACTGTATCCTGATAAAGCAGGTTCAGGCTGCTGCCGCCGTCCATCAGGACTCTAGTGAGGTGATATCCGTCAATGATTGGGTCTAGAACCAATGCGGTGAATCTGCCATGGCAGATGCTAGTGGGGTGGTCCCTTCGATCAAAAGTGATCGGGCAGGAGGACCATGGATTGAACTTTGAGGCGACTGGCTCCATCGCATATACGTCCCTTAGTGCACACTTCCGCTCCCTTTTGGGTATGTGGGTTGCGTATATCATGTTCACCGTCCGCACTTGTAGGTGGAAGCCCTTCTATCTCTATTGTTCGGCGGACGGGGCTCCTCCTCATCATCGCTATGCAGCCCCTTGTAATTGTTTTCGGCATTTAACTTGCATGCCTTCTTGAACACCCAACAATCCCTGTTGGTGTGCTTGGCTGGTTTTTGGGGGTGCCGTGTATCTGGCACGAGCGATCGAGTATTCAGTCCAAATTGGATGGGCCCGGAGTATTTCTTTTGAATGGCTTTTTCCGCTGACCGAGTTTAGAGCCTCTGAATCCGGCATTGACTGCCGTATCCTCAGCATTATCGTCGTTAATGCGGCGCTTGTGCTTGTTGCGACGCGACCTGCCGTTGTTGTCCTTGGTATCCGAATTACCAGGGCTCTTGGTCATGTTGTTACTACGAGCTAGCCAGCTGTCCTCTCCCGTGCAAAAGCGGGTCATGAGTGTTGTGAGGGCTGCCATGGATTAGGTGTCGGGCAAGACACTCATCGCGGATGTTATGTTTGAAGGCTGCAAGGGCCTCTGCATCCGGACGGTCGATGATTTGATTTTTCTTGGTTAGGAACCGTGTCCAGAATTGTCTGGCAGATTCCTCTGGCTGCTGAATTATGTGGCTTAGGTCATCGGCGCCTGGTGGTCGCACATAGGTGCCCTAGAAGTTGTCGAGGAATGCGGCTTCCAGGTCTTCCCAACAACCAATTGACTCCGCTGGCAAGATGTTAAGCCAATGCCGAGCTGGTCCTTTAAGCTTGAGTGGGAGGTATTTGATGGCGTGTAGATCATCAACGCGGGCCATGTGGATATGAAGGAGGTAGTCCTCGATCCATACCCTAGGATCTGTTGTGCCATCATGTGATTTGATGTTTACGGGTTTGAAACCCTCGGGGATTTGATGATCCATTACTTCATCTGTGAAGCATAGTGGGTGTGCGGTGCCCCTGTACTGGGCTATATCACGACGTAGCTCAAATGAGCTTTGTCTGTTGTGTTCGGCTTGGCCGGATTTGCTGTATCCGGCATGACGGTTATCGTCACGTGTAGTGAGGCGCCCACGCGATCCGTAGATCGATCTTCTTTGCCTTGCCTTGTCCTCCAATATATCTCGCAGGTCTGGCGCATTTACCCGTGCCTTGGTACTTTTTGAGCGACACCGGGGTGCGGCTTGAGTGGAGGGCCGAGAGGCCTCTCTGTCGCGGCCACGAGGTGGCCGGTCGGCCGCATCATGCACTGGTGATGTAGGTTTGGGTGCTTCCTCCTCTAATCGGGGTAGCAGCCTGCGTTTTGGGTAGCTCTTGGAGGGGCGTTCGAGTTCATACTCTTAGGCCGCAAGGACTTCAGTCCATCTGTCAGCTAGCAAGTCTTGGTCAGCTCTAAGCTGTTGCTGCTTTTTCTTGAGGCTGCTTGCCGTGGCCATAAGCCTGCGTTTGAAACGCTCCTGTTCGACGGGATCCTTAGGCACGACAAATTCGTCGTCGTCGAGGCTTGCCTCGTCTTCGGAGGGAGGCATGTAATTATCGTCCTCTACCTCTCTGTCTGCCGCTCTCTCATGAGGGCTGGCTTCTCCATCCTCCTGCGCTGAATCCGGCTGGAGGGGGTTGTCTTCGGCACTGTCCAGGGTGTTATTGTCTCCCGTGCCGGAATCACCGTTTTTGTTGTGGCAGGATTTAGAGCGGCACCGCTGACGCCGGCGCTTAGGCTGTTTTGGGGTCATCCTCCGTTGTTCCATCGCCATTCCCATCTTTTGGGATGTCCACCATGTATATGTCGTATGATGAGGTGGCCTTCCAGTGCCCTGTAGGTGCTGGTTCTTGGTCATCTCCTGCATCGTCGTCCATACCGTCGATGTCTTCGGAGTCAAAGTCGAGCATGTCGGTTAAATCATCGACAGTGGCTACGAAGTGGGTGGTGGGTGGGGTTTGAATTTCTTTGTCGTTCGCATCCCAACCTTCCTGACCATAATCCGGCCAGGGCTCTCCTGATAAGGAGAGAGACTTTAGTGAATTCAGGATGTCGCCAAAGGGCGAGTGCTAAAAGATGTCCGCGGCAGTGAACTCCATGATCGGCGCCCAATCGGATTCGATTGGCAGGGGCGCGGAAGGTTCGGAGTCCAGAGTGGAGTCCGGCACCTTGGAGTCACGAGCTTCGCAAAGGACATGGTTGGTGTTCGGCTTGATCATCATAGAGATAGCAGCCCCCGAGGCGGTGTCCAGCCACCCGTCCTCGATCGGCGTAGTCGGCTTTGAGCTAAGGGTCGGAGCGGACACTGGTGCGGCCTCCAGGGCACTGTCCGGCGACAGAGCTAGATCATGCCCATCGTGACAATGCGGCACGCTTGGCTATGGCTCGAACCCGTCGAAGATCAAGTCTCCACGGATGTCAGCTGTATAGTTCAAACTTCCAAATCTGACCTGATGGCCAGGGGCATAGCTTTTGATCTGCTCCAGATGGCCAAGCGAATTGGCCCGCAGTGCAAAGCCACCAAATACGAAGATCTGTCCGGGGAGAAAAGTCTCACCCTGGACTGCATCGTTGTTGATGATCGGAGGAGCCATCGGGCCTAAAGATGACGACACAGAGGAACTCTCAATGAAAGCACCAATGTTGGTGTCAAAACCGGCGGATCTCGGGTAGGTGATCTCGAACTGTGCATCTAGGCGGATGGTAACAGGAGACAAGGGACACGATGTTTTTACCCAGGTTTGGGCCCTCTCGATGGAGGTAAAACCCTACTCCTGCTTGATTAATATTGATGATATGGGTAGTACAAGAGTAGATCTACCACGAGATCAGAGAGGCTAAACCCTAGAAGCTAGCCTATGGTATGATTGTTGTTCGTCCTACGGACTAAAACCCTCCGGTTTATATAGGCACCGAAGAGGGTTAGGGTTACACAGAGTCGGTTACAATGGTAGGAGATCTACATATCCGTATCGCCAAGCTTGCCTTCCACGCCAAGGAAAGTCCCATCCGGACACGGAACGAAGTCTTCAATCTTGTATCTTCATAGTCCAGGAGTCTGGCCAAAGGTGATAGTTCGGCTACCCGGACACCCCCTAATCTAGGACTCCCTGAGTCTTCATTAATTCCGGCTTCTTTCAAGAAATCCTCACACAGCCATTCACATGACCGTACTTCCGCTAAGCGAGGAAGATTATACTTGGGTTTTTCCTTCTCTTTGTCTTGTTTTTCCTTAGAGCTTTGGCTAGAAGAGCCTTTAAAGAGCCTCCTTAACATTTTCTGAAAATTTCTGAAATTTTAGTAACTTCAAAATAAAAGTGAATAAAACTAAACAAGATTGATAGCAACTACTCCTACAAGTGCCTAGAGCCTATATCATGCATTGGAATTGCTTGAGACCTCAAAAATTTAACATGCAAGCTCAAGAACATGGTCACCTATGCAGCAAAAATTTGCAATGAATAAAGCACTAGAACAAACACTAAATGGACCAATGGA
This sequence comes from Triticum aestivum, assembly GCF_018294505.1. Classification (NCBI taxonomy): domain Eukaryota; kingdom Viridiplantae; phylum Streptophyta; class Magnoliopsida; order Poales; family Poaceae; genus Triticum; species Triticum aestivum. Next base: position 287,167,394 of record NC_057804.1, on the reverse strand, counting down.
GGAGTCACATACCAAGCAACAGTCTCCCAAAGCAGTTTTGCGAATGGAGCTTTGAGCTAAGAGATCGAAAATCGCAGCAAAACGAGCTAGAACTCGTGCTTGAGCTGGATGGGGATTTTTTTGGGTTGAAGATGAAGTGTGTTGGTGCTGGCATAAGTCGAGGGGACCCACCAGGGGCCCACGAGACAGGGGGCGCGCCCTACAGGGGGGGTGGCGCCCTCCTCTCTCGTGGCATGGTGCTTGCCCCTTTTGCCGTGTTTTCAGTGCCTAAAATCCTCAAATATTCCAGAAAAAATCATACTAAATTTGCAGGGCATTTGGAGCACTTTTATTTTCGGACTATTTTTTTAATGCATGAATAATTCAGAAAACAAACGGATAATACTATTTTTGCTATATTTATTGTAAATAACAGAAAGTAAAAAGAGAGTACATAAGGTTGTGCCTTCTAGTTTCATCCATGTCGTGGTCATCAAAATGAATCCACTAACAAGGTTGATCAAGTCTTGTTAACAAGCTCATTCCGAATAACACGGAACCGAAGAAATTTCGAATAACACTAAGTTACCTCAACGGGGATATGAAAATCCCCAACAACAAGAATATCATACTTTTCTTGACAGTAGGGAGAGGAAATTCAAAACCTCCAAAAATGATAGTTGGAACTTTTTCAATAGAATTGATGCTATGAATTTGAGATTGTTTCCTCGGAAAGTGTACCGTATGCTCATTACCATTAACATGAAAAGTGACATTGCCTTTGTTGCAATCAATAACAGCCCCTGCAGTATTAAGAAAAGGTCTACCAAGGATAATAGACATACTATCGTCCTCAGGAATATCAAGAATAACAAAGTCCGTTAAGATAGTGACATTTGCAACTACAACAGGCACATCCTCACAAATACCGACAGGTATAGCAGTTGATTTATCGGCCATTTGCAAAGATTTTTCAGTAGGTGTCAACTTATTCAATTCAAGTCTACGATATAAATAGAGAGGCATAACACTAACACCGGCTCCAAGTTCACATAAAGCAGTTCTAACATAATTTCTTTTAATAGAGCATGGTATAGTTGGTACACCCGGATCTCCAAGTTTCTTTGGTATTCCACCCTTAAAGGTGTAATTAGCAAGCATGGTGGAAATTTCGGCTTCCAGTATATTTCTTTTATTTGTAATGATATCCTTCATATACTTAGCATATGGATGTACTTTAAGCATATTAGTTAAGCGCATATGTAAGAAAATAGGTCTAATCATTTCAGCAAAGCGCTCAAAATCCTCTTCATCCTTTGACTTGGATGGTTTAGGAGGAAAGGGCTTGGGTTTCTGAACCCATGGTTCTCTTTCTTTACCGTGCTTCCTAGCAAAAAAATCTCTCTTATCATAACATTGATTCTTTGATTGTGGGTTATCAAGATCAATAGCAGGTTCAATCTCTACATCATTGTCTTTGCTAGGTTGAGCATCAACATGAACATTATCATTAACATTATCACTAGGTTCATGTTCATCACCTGATTGAGTTTCAACATCAGAAATAAAAATATCATTGGGATTCTTAGGTGTGTCTATAGTAGGTTCACTAGAAGCGTGCGAAGTTCTATCATTTTTCTTCTTCTTCTTTTTAGAAGAACTAGGTGCCTCTAAATTATTTCTCTGAGAATCTTGCTCGATTCTCTTAGAGTGGCCTTCAGGATACAAAGGTTCCTGAGTCATTCTACCAGTTCTAGTAGCCACTCTAACAGCAAAGTCATTTTTATTATTCAATTCATCAAGCAAATCATTTTGAGCTTTGAGTACTTGCTCAGCTTGAGTAGCAACCATAGAAGCATATTTGCTAATGCGGTGAAGTTCATATTTAACTCTAGCCAGATTATCACCTACGCGTCCTATCTCGAAAGCATTATTCTTTAACTCTCTACCAACATAAGCATTAAAACTTTCTTGTCTAGCCATAAAGTCATCAAATTCATCTAAGCATGGGCTATGAAATTTAGTAGAGGGTATTTCAACTTTATCATATCTATTGAGAGAATTTACCTTTACTACCTGTGTTGGGTTATCAAGACAATGTAGTCCTTCAGGCGGTAAATTAAGACCATGTATTTATTCAATAGGAGGTAAATTCTTAACATCTTCAGCTTTAATGCCTTTTTCTTTCATTGATTTCTTTGCCTCTTGCATATCTTCAGGACTGAGAAATAATACACATCTCTTCTTCGGAGTGGGTTTAGGAATAGGCTCAGGAGTTGGCTCAATTGGTTTAGGAATTACTTCAGGGACTGACTTAGGAAGAGTCCAATTATTTTCATTAGTCAACATATTATTCAATAATATTTCAGCTTCGTCGACTGTTCTTTCCCTGAAAACACAACCAGCACAACTATCCAAGTAGTCCTTGGAAGCATCGGTTAGTCCATTATAAAAGATCTGAAGTATTTCATTTTTCTTAAGAGGATGATCAGGCAAAGCATTAAGTAACCGGAGAAGCCTCCCCCAAGCTTGTGGGAGACTCTCTTCTTTAATTTGCACAAAATTATATATTTCCCGCAAGGCAGCTTGTTTCTTATGAGCAGGGAAATATTTAGCAGAGAAGTAATAAATCATATCCTGGGGACTACGCACACAACCAGGAGCAAGCGAATTATACCAAGTCTTAGCATCACCCTTTAATGAGAACGGAAATATCTTAAGGATATATAAATAGCGAGACTTCTCATCATGAGTAAATAGGGTGGCTATATCATTCAACTTGGTAAGATGTGCCACAACAGTTTCAGATTCAAGGCCATAAAAAGGATCAGATTCAACTAAAGTAATAATATCAGGATCAACAGAGAATTCATAATCCTTATCAGTAACACAGATAGGTGAACTAGCAAAAGTAGGATTGGGTTTCATTCTAGAATTAAGATGCTGCTGCTTCCATTTAGCTAATAATTTCTTAAGATCATTTCTATCATTGCAAGCAAGAATTTCCATAGCAGCTGTTTCATGCATAACATAACCCTTAGGAACAACAGGTAAAACATAATCATTGGGGGGACCTTCATCATCACTATCATCAGTAATAGGATCTTTAGTAATTTCATTCCCCCTAAATCTAGCAAGTTGTTCATCTAGAAATTCACCTAATGGCAAAGTAGTATCACGGACAGAAGTAGTTTCGTCATGCATAGCAGAAGTGGCATCATCAATAACACGCGACATATCAGAATTCATAGCAGTAGCAGGTTTAGGTGTCGCAAGCCTACTAATAACGGAAGGAGAATCTAGTGCAGAGCTAGATGGCAGTTCCTTAACTCCCCTCGTAGTTGAGGGAAAAATAGTAGTTCGATCGTCTTTCAAGTTCTTCATAGTGATCAACAGATATAAATCCCAAGTGACTCAGAGAATAAAGCTATGCTCCCAGGCAACGGCACCAAAAATTGGTTTTGATAACCCACAAGTATAGGGGATTGCAACAACTTTCGAGGGTATAGTATTCAACCCAAATTTATTGATTCGACACAAGGGGAGCCAAAGAATATTCTTGAGTATTAGCATTTGAGTTGTCAATTCAACCACGCATGGATAACTTAGTATCTGCAGCAAAGTGTTTAGTAGCAAAAGTGGTATGATAATAATAGTAGCGGTAGCAAAAGTAAAGATAAATGTTTTTGGGTTTTTGTAGTAGTTGTAACAGTAGCAACGGAAAAGTAAATAAGTGAAGAACAATATATGAAAAGCTCGTAGGCAATGGATCAGTGATGGACCTCATGCAATAGTTATAACATAGGGTGATATAGAACTAGCTCCAATTCATCAATGTAATGTAGGCATGTATTCCATAAATAGTCATACGTGCATATGGAAAAGAACTTACATGACATCTTTTGTCCTACCCTCCCGTTGTAGCGGGGTCGTTGCGGAAACTAAGGGATATTAAGGCCTCCTTTTAATAGAGAACCGGAACAAAGCATTAACACATAGTGAATACATGAACTCCTCAAACTACGGTCATCACCGAGAAGTATCCCGATTATTGTCACTTCGGGGTTGTCGGATCATAATACATAATAGGTGACAATAGACTTGCAAGATAGGATAAAGAACACACATATATTCATGAAAACATAATAGGTTCAGATCTGAAATCATGCCACTCGGGCCCTAGTGACAAGCATTAAGCATAGCAAAGTCATAGCAACATCAATCTCAGAACATAGTGGATACTAGGGATCAAACCCTAACAAAACTAACTTGATTACTTGGTAAATCTCATCCAACCCATCACCGTCCAGCAAGCCTACGATGGAATTACTCATGCACGGCGGTGAGCATCATGAAATTGGTGATGGAGGATGGTTGATGATGACGACGGCGACGAATCCCCCTCTCCGGAGCCCCGAACGGACTCCAGATCAGTCCTCCCGAGAGAGATTAGGGCTTGGCGGCGGCTCCGTGTCGTGAAACGCGATGAAACTTTCTCCCTGATTTTTTTCTCCCCGAGACGGTATATATGGAGTTGGAGTTGAGGTCGGGAGGTGTCCAGGGGGCCCACGAGATAGGGGGCCGCGCCCTAGGGGGGCGCCCTCCTATCTCGTGGACAGGCCGTAGGCCCCCTGGCACTAATTCTTTCGCCAAAAATTCTTATTAAATCTGAAAAGTGCCTCCGTGGATTTCCAGGACATTCCGAGAACTTTTCTTTTCTACACATAAAACAACATCATGGCAGTTCTGCTAAAAACAGCGTCAGTCCGGGTTAGTTTCATTCAAATCATGTAAGTTAGAGTCCAAAACAAGGGCAAAAGTGTTTGGAAAATTAGATACGTTGGAGACGTATCACTTCTCGTCGAGGACTTGGAGCAGTGCTTATGCAGGAGGGAAGAGTTGTTTCGTATGCCTGACGACAACTTATGCCCCATGAGTTGAATTATGCCACGCATGATTTGGAGTTAGTAGCCGTAGTGCATGCATTGAAGACATGGAGACATTTTCTCATCGGAAACCATTGTGAGGTGTACACGGATCACAAGAGTTTGAAGTACATCTTCACACAGAAGGAGTTGAATCTCAGGCAAAGGAGATGGTTGGAGCTCATTAAGGATTATGCTATGAGATTGCATTATCACCCCAGAAAGGCTAACATAGTAGCCACTGCGTTGAGCCGCAAGAGCCATGTCAACAGACTCATGATCGGAGAGTTACCCAAGGAGCTAGCCGAGGATCTTCGTGAGCTATATTTGGAGATAGTTCCAAAAGGCTATGTAGCAGCATTGGGAAATCAGTGTACTTTGATGGATAAGATCAGAGAAGCTTAGAAGACAGACAAGGAGATTGCCGAGATAAAATAGAAGATGAGCAAAGAAAAAGCTAAGGGATTTCATGAGGATGAGCACGATACCTTAGGGTTTGAGGATCGCGTTTATGTGCCTAATGTCCCGGAGATCATGAAGTTGATTTTATAAGAGGCCCATGATTCACCATATTCGATTCACCCAGGAAATACCAAGATGTATTTGGATTTGAAGGACACTTTCTGGTGGACCGGAATGAAGAAGGATATTGCGGAGTATGTAGCAGTTTGTGACGTATGTAAGAGAGTGAAGGCAGAGCATCAGAAGCCAGCAGGATTGCTACAGCCGTTGCCGATACCCGAATGGAAGTGGGATAAGCTAGGCATGGATTTTATTACGGGATTGCCCAGGACTCATTCAGGCTATGACTAAATATGGGTTGTAGTCGATCGTTTGACAAAGGTAGCTCATTGCATCCCAGTGAAGACCACTTACACCAGTGCTAAGTTGGCAAAGATATACATGACCAGGATCGTATGTCTGCATGGAGTTCTGAGGACCATTGTATCAGATAGAGGAACCCAGTTTACCACAAAGTTCTGGAATCAGTTGCACGAAACTTTGGGTACCAGGCTAGAGTTCAGTACAGCCTTCCATCCACAGACAGATAGACAGACTGAGAGAGTCAATCAGATTCTGGAGGACATGTTGAGAGCTTGTGCACTAGATTATGGATCTAGTTGGGACGACAATTTGCCTTATGCGGAGTTCTCTTACAACAACAGTTATCAATCTAGTTGGAAGATGGCCCCTTTCGAAGCTCTGTACGGAAGGAGGTGCAGGACACCATTGTTGTGGGACGAAGTTGGAGACTGTCAGTTGTTTGGACCAGATTTGATTAAAGAGTCTAAAGAGAAGGTTAAGCTAATTCGCGATAGACTCAAGGTAGCCCAGTCCAGGCAGAAGAGCTATGCAGATTCAAAACACAAGGAGACAGTTTACAAAGTTGGAGACAAAGTTTATCTTCGTGTATCCCCACTTCGAGGAGTTAAGCATTTTGGAGTTAAGGGAAAGTTAGCGCCACGTTTTGTGGGACCATACAAAGTTTTTGAGCGTATGGGAGAAGTTGCTTACAAGTTGGAGTTTCCCGAAGGATTGTCAGGAGTTCATGATGTGTTCCACGTTTCCCAGTTGAAGAAGTGCCACATAGAGATGGTTGATATACCACTGAGAGATACGGTGCCACTGGAAGTGATTCAGTTGGACAGCGATTTGACCTATGAGGAGAAACCAGTGAAGATTCTCGAGTTTGCCAGCTGAGTCACACGCAGTAAGGTTATCATGTTTTGAAAAGTTTAGTGGAGCCACCATACTGAAGATGAAGCCACCTGGGAGTGAGAGGAAGATCTACTGAAGGACCACCCTCACCTATTTGCTAGCCAATCCGATCTTGAGGGCGAGATTCATCTTAAGGGGGTAGGTTTGTAACATCCCAAATTTTCAATTTAGAATGTTATACATTAGATCATCATTGCATATCATATTTTATTCCATTTTGGTTTGATCCTAGAAATTCTATGCAACTCAAGGACCCAGGGAGAGAGTTGGGGATTTCGTTGTTTTCATATTTGAGTTTTTCTCAAATTTAGAAAAAGGATCATTTGATTTTAATTATTTTATCTTCGAATATTTCAATTATAAAAATATGAGAGTGGGAATAAAATGACTTTCCCAAACTAAAGAAATATTGGAGATTTAATAATAAAACCAAACAAGTTTTATTTCGGAGTTTTATCGCTATTTTATTTGAATTAGAAAAAATGTGCATTTTTAAAAGTCGCATTTTAGGACCAAATAAATGTTCATCTTGTCCGGCTTATTTTTGTGTACGGGGAAAATTTATTTCGGTATTTTTGGAGTCCGTTTAGTATTTCTTTTATCTGTTTTTCTGCGCGGAATAATTTTAAAAAAAATGTTCCACCGACCTACCGGGCCGTGTCCGCCCCGGACTCCTGGCCCGGCCGGCCTTATAAGCCGGGAGGCCGACCCCGCCAGCCCAGCCGC